>NC_056743.1:524278336-524353336 GCF_019279795.1 Protopterus annectens
TGTGCAGTTTAAGCCTGGAGTGCTGAATGCTGTGTATAATACCAGTACTACTCAAAAAGGGAGGCAATTATTAGTAGTGGATGGGTACCAGTACTACTGGGAAAAGGGTGTGAATGACATGTAGCATTGGTGCTGTACAAAGAAGAATAAGGATAAATGTAAAGGCAGGTGTGTCACTGAAGTGGAGTGACATGGGTTTAAACTACTGAAGAGTACAGAGCACTATCATGCTCCCGATGTCCTCAAAACTGAGTTATTCAGGATACAAGACCAGCTTAAAAGAAGGGCAGAGCACTCTATAGAGGACCCCTATAAGGTGGCCACCACTTCCTCTGATGTAGTACACGAGCTTCCCAATACAACTGCCTTAAAGTAGATGATAACTAGCTATAGGTACAACAAGAAAGCTGCAACATTTCAAGCCACAAGGTCATTGAGGGACTTGAGCCCTGAAATGCTTCCCATTAAATCGGGTGCTTTTATAGTATACCACAGTAGTGTTGATACTGATGATTCAGTTCATATTGTTGTGATAACTGCCCTGGGTAACCTCAAAATGCTGTGTAACACTGAGTACATCATGGCAGATGGCTCATTTCCCATTAGCACAACTAAATGTCACCAAATCTACAGTATTCACTGTGCTCTAGATAATGCTAACAGTAAGAAAGTATGTCCGGTAGTATATGGTATATTGCCTAGCAAGTCAGAACAGTGTTATGACCTGTTCTGGAGTATAGTGTTGGAGTTATGTGTAGAGCATGGGTTAAAGCTAATGCCTAACATGGTACTAACTGATTTGGAGAGGGCTCCATTGAATTGTATAAAGCATCATCTTACTGAATCTGCAGCGAAGGGCCACTGGTTTCACCTTTGCCAGATAGTCTGGTGTCACTTAAAAAAGTTGCATTTAGCCTCAGCATTTGGTAGTGATGTGTCATTTGCAATGCTGTGTAAAGAGATCCCAGCACTTGCCTTTGTGGCCCCTGAGGATGTGGCATGTACCTTCTCAGAGATCGAATCAGACATGCCAGAGACTGGTAAGGCGCTCTTTTTTTTAAGGAGAACTATATCCTGGGCAGACCAAAGCTGTATGGCATGCAGGGTACAACATCAGAAAGGTTGCCTCCCACCTTTGAAATACCCTTCTGGAATCAATTCGATACATGCACCATGAGCTATCCTCATAGCCAAAATGCAGTGGAGGGATGGCACAGGAGACTCTGGAGTTTAATGGGGAAGAAACAGCTGTACCTGTTGGATGTGTTGCATGCCATCCAGCTGGAATAAAATCATGTGGATGACATGCATATAAGACATGAATTGTGTGTACCAGCATCACCTCAAAGGAAGAGGCGCATGGATAAAGAAGCAGCCTTTGAAAGGCTTCTCTGCAACAGGGTACAATTTACTAGACGAGGTTTCATAAAATTGGTAGCTATGCACTGTTCATTTTAAAATACGGCACACTAAATCTGAATACAGGAAGGTCTATCTCCTTGTAACATACACACAAATGAAGTTTGGCAACAAACTAAGTTGTCCTGGGACATCTTCATGAGGGGGTTAAGTTAATATTAAGGAGATTTAAGTGGGTTGGGGAGGTGAAAGGGTTAAGTGGAGGCAGGGGTGGTTGGGAGGAAATGAGATGATGGAGAGGGGCTTAAGAGGTATAGTCTAGCTTAGTTGGGTTAAGCAATCACATTTTGGCGTGAACTTGCTACAGCGAGTGCTACGTCCATGACGACCTGTAGGTATTTCAGTTACAGGTAGGCCTGGGGGTATTAGTGGCAGGATGGGTGGAGCTATAGTAGTATATAGATATAAAATGGTATGTAAATAAATATATATATATATATATATATATATATATATATATATTTTTTTTTTTTTTTTTCTCTCCAATATGTGGGAATTAAGGTACTTGGCATTTATGGGGGTGAGCGCATTGTCATTTTCGAGGTTGGGTAGGTATTTGGGCGCATTGTCAAATACTGCATGGTGGGGAGAATTGGTGCTGTGTTTGCATGTGGGTCGGAGTTAGACGGCATTGTGGGGTGAGAGTACAAGTGATTTATTTCGTGGATGGTTGGGTAGGCTAGATAGTTTGGTAGCTCTGGTTTTCCTCTGTGAAATGACGGTCGTTGCCCATCGTTGGTGGTTTTGGTCTCCTAGCGATCGATGGTGATGGTGGAGCAGTTAATGGCAGTGCGTTATGGTTTTGGAGGTTTCCCACATAGCCCCACACTTATTATTGACCTCACTACCATGGTGGCCATTGGTGGAGGCTCATTGTGGTTTTTTTTGTGCTGCTACTGTGGTCGCGTGTACCTCTTGCTGGATGGCTATGACTGTGCTCGTCAGAATTGTAGAAGACAAGTTGTGCTGTTTTGCGGGCTTTTACCTGTGTATAGTTAAGGCAGTCCTTTTTGATGCATCAGTGGGCGCTATGTGCCAAGTATGATTTTCTTAACTTCATCCTTATGCTTCTTGCTCAAATGCTTTCTTTTAAATACCTTCTTTTCTAGATATTTGATACCAGTCATATGGCCTGCTTATAAGTGCCTCTAGTATTACTACAACTCATCCGCTTTTGCTGGGAATGAGCTGTGAAGCGGTTTATATAAACAGTTTAAAGAGGTTCTACTACTAATTATTTGGATGCAAGTTGGCAAATACCCTTAGGGTAACTCTTATTTCTTTACAGAAATGTGCCAACTCCAAAGCTAATCCTGACATCCATTAAGGTACAGGTACTCACTGAGGAGGTGCATTGCTGTTTGAAGGATTAAGCACAGGTGGGCTGCTCAAAATTCAAAGGATGGCAACTAGTATTGGTTAGTTGGTGTAATGTCAGCTATTGACTTATGGGCCTAGTAAGAGTAGCAAGTGATTGGGTCCTGGTTCTTAGGGGCTGGGCTGTGTTGTCTCTGTGGGTTTGTTTTCTTGAAGGTGGGTTTCACGGTGGAAGGCTTCTCGAGGCAGGGCTGGTCCTTTTGGTGTGTGGTAACCGCTTTGTGGGTATGGTAACATTAGGGACAGGGTGAGGACTTCGCAAAAAAAAAAAAAAAAAAAAAAAAACCTAAAGAACTACATTAACAGATGTTGTTTGAGGGCGAATATGGAGAGCATGGCATGCTGCCCTAGTTGTTACTGATGCATTATTCTGCTTTGGTTTTAGTTGAAGTTCTTTCTGTTGTTCAGAAAGTACAGTTTTGTACCTACCATAAATGTAGATGTTCGAGTGTCTTCACTGCTGCAGTCATTACACTTGGGTTATCCTGCCGTTAGGTGGTCCCGCAGTCGACCAGAGTTCCAAAGTCTTGGTCCGGCGTCAGTTGCTGTCACCTCCTCCCTGACGTCAGTGTGTCATGGGTATATAAGAAGCAGCCGACACCATTTTCTTCAGTTTTTCTTGCCCCAGATGTCAGGTGCCCCCCAAAAAATAGGCAATACATATTGCTTACAAAACATACAGTAAGGTAAAAACAAAACCTTCAGTAACCAGCAAATATACCACATAGGTAATATAGTGTAGAAAGTTATAGATAAGACCCAGCTAAGAAAGAGGGGATGGCGGGTGGGTAACCAGGACTGCAGTAGTGAAGACACTCGAACATCTACATTTATGGTAGGTACAAAATTGTACTATGTTCATCGTGTTTTACTGCTGCAGGCATTACACTTGGGTAGAATCCCAAAGCTGAGTCAGGGTGGCTGGTTCTATAGAGGATTTGGTGTGGCTATGAGGCCCTGCAGTACTGCAGTGGCAAAGCCAGCTCTGGATCTAGAGTAAAGAGGCAAGTGATAATGCTTGGTAAAGGTGTGCACTGAACTCCAAGTTGCAGCTTCCAAAATGTCTTTTGTAGGTACTCCTCTAAGATGAGCAGTAGAAGTTGCAGTTGCCCTGGTGGAATGTGGTCTAATGTTAAATGGTACAGGTTTCTCATGCTGTGTAGCAGAACCTGATACAGTGTCCTATCCACTTTGAAATGGTCTGCTTTGAAATAGCCTTTCCCTGTGATCTTGCAGCATAAGATACAAACAATTGTTCAGTTTTTCTGAAAGTATTTGTTTTGTCCAAATAGAGGCGTAATTGCCTGTGTATGTCCAAGGAATGTAGAATTCTCTCCCCTTTATTCTGGGGATTTGGATAAAATGTTGGCAAGTGAATGGTTTGGATAAGAGCCATACTGGATACCACCTTAGGCATAAATGAAGGGTTTGTTCTTAGGGAAACCCTGTCTTGGTGGAAAATGATGAAAGGCTCCACTGCCATTAGTGCCTGTAGTTCTGAGTTGTTATATTAAAAGCTTCAACTGTATTAAAATGTATTCTTTTCTTTGGGTATGTACATTCATTTGAGATGTACATTCTCTCTTATACAAACTCTCACACACGCGTGCACACTCACATACACACACATAAACACCCTATCCCCCACACACATGCACATACATATGCACATTCATACATGCATACTTTCATACACACATAATTGCACTCATACGCACATTCATACACACGCACACACTCGCATACACTCTTCCATTCAAATGACCTGTGTAGCAACAAATATACGTGCTTTCCTAAGGACGTGCACGTGCTTAATAATAACTATTAAATTGCGATTAATATCCAATAAGCGCATCCTCTAAAGGATTTATGGTACTAACCTAAACCAATACTGACAGTAGTTTGAACATTATTTACAATTTAAATAACATTTCATTTTCATATCTTGTTGATATGTTTTATATGCCACAGTTTTTAGCTCTCATAACAATTAGTTTTGTGGATTTCGGAAAAAAATGTGTATTGGTTTATTGATATCTGGTTACTTCTTTTAGATACCAAGAATATTAGTGGGAGCTAACATCGACTTTATGAAGATGCTCCTGCTGACTAAGTGATGTGCATAGTAGAACAATTTTCATACTGGTACTTACTTATAAGTAAACTTTATACTATTTTACTCTTCTAGTATTAAAATACTTTATAAATATACTGGAGTCTGTCAGGAGGACTTTAGGGATACGATGTCCGGACTTGGGCTTGTCAGGAATTTGTTTGATTTTTGTAAATATTGTATTTCTTCTATCTTATTTTTTAGGGTTAAAAAGTTTATATGTTATTCATCAATAGTTTTAACTAGGATATTTCACTTATGCATTCTCTCAATTGCTATAGTAGGGTGGGTATGCACGGGTATAGGATTGAGGGATTTCTGTGCCACATACCTTCTGAATGATGCCTTAATTTTGCGATTTATAAATATTGATAGTAATCCTTTGATACTGGATGGATACCTATCTCTACACATTCATGTTTTTTTTAAATCTACATATGATTCTACTTGTCTATTAATACAAATATGTCTAGTGTAACTAACAGTTTCATCGTGGAATGTAAGAGGACTCAATAACAAAGATAAAAAAATCCTAGTTATGCATCTCTTACTTAAGGCCAAATCTGAAGTGTGTTTTTTACAAGAAACCCACTTGTTAAATACTGAGTGGGCAAATGAAAACAAGAAAACCTGGATTAGAGATATTATTTCTTCTGGATCTGTTAGTAATTCTAAAGGGGTAGCAATAATTATTAAACAAGCCTTTCAACCACAAATTATCTCGAAAGGGAATGATCAAGAGGGTAGATGGTGCTTTTTTACTTGCTCGCTAAAATCACTAGATTACCCATTATTATTTCTTAATATCTATGGCCCGTGTTTAGAACAGTCAGATTTCGTTGTGACTATTTATAATCTCCTTCTTAAATTTCCCAATCATAGATTCATTATTGGAGGTGATTGGAATATGGTGATCAATCCTCACGTGGACCGTACAGGTAGATCTAGATCTGAGAATCCTACATATTGCAAAGCCCTGATAGATTTGATCGAAGATTTTGATTTAATTGACACGATTGCCTTTAGTTCTAATACCCCTGATCATAAACATAATCATTTCACATACTTTTCTAAATGTTACCATTCGTGGTCCCGTATTGATAATTTCTTAATCTCAAACTACTTTAATAACAGAAAAATTAAATTTTCAATAGAACCTTGTTTCCTCTCAGACCACTCGGAAATAGACTTGGAGATAAACTTAGCTCATATCGCAATACATAAAACCTATACTTGGTCACTTAACTGTAATCTTCTAAAAGATCAATCTCTGAGCAATGATATCAAAACGACTTTTAATGATCTTTTTGGAATGAAGCGAGATGAAAATATCCCTTTTGACATCAGATGGGCAGCAGCCAAAGCCGTAATCAGGGGTATCTATATTAAAAAAAGCGAGCTTTCAAAAAAAAATGCGTGCCAACAAATTGACCCAGTTACTACGAGACATTACTTATCTAGAAAGAAAACTGATTGATAATTTCTCGGATGACACAGAGAAAGATTTGATCGCTAAACAAAAAGAACTATTTGATTACCATCAATCTAATCTTTCCATTTGGGAATTTAGATATATAGCGAAATTCTCAGAAAATGTACAAACACCTTCTAAAGCTCTTGCAAAAATAATTCTTAATTCACCCAAGTCTCCTAAAATAACTTGCCTTCAGTATAATAATTATACTTATAGATCTGAGGATTCCATTATTCAATTATTACACCAAATATACTCTGAGATTTTTGCTAATACCAACTTTATGACTACAAAAGAAGAGATGAAGGGATTCTTGGATGGAATTACCTTTCCGAAAATGGCTGAAGTCCAGAAAGAATCACTATCAGCTCAGATAACTGAAAAAGAAATTCTTGAAGTTATTGATAGCTTAAATTCAGGTAAAGCTCCTGGCCCAGATGGGTTTCCATCGGAATTTTATAAATCTTTTAAAATTATGTTAGCACCTATCTTACTTGATTTGTTTAGATCCTTTGCTAAAAACGGTATCTCAGACCCATACATTAATTATTCTAAAACTATTTTGATTCCCAAGGATCTCTCTGACAATACCAACCCCAATAATTATAGACCGATATTCACTCATGAATGTTGATATCAAAATTCTCTCTTCTTTATTGGCCAATAGATTAAAAAATGTAATGAAAGATCTGATTTCTCCAGAACAGGCTGGATTTATGAGAAATAGACATACTTGGGACAATACCTTAATATTAGAATCGTTTATTAAAATAACTAAGCAGGATCGGAATCCCAAGTATGCCCTGATAGTGGACGCTTGTAAGGCCTTTGACAGGGTCAATTGGGACTTCCTGTTTATGGCTCTCTCTAAATTTGATCTTCCTACTGATTTTATTGGCCTGATTAAAACATTGTATGAAAGTTCATATACTTCCCTTTATATAAATAGTAAATATTCGAACCCCATAAAGATAACCAATGGTACCAGACAGGGATGCCCCCTTTCTCCTCTTTTGTTTAACTTATACTTAGAGGTTTTACTGTTGTATGTTGTACAGAAATCTCACTATACTATACCTAGGATATGTAATTTAGATATTAGATTTACTGCCTTCGCAGATTATCTTAATTTTTACTTTATGTACCCATCCAGAGATGCCATGAAATTACTAAATTCTTTAGATGTTTTTGCTACAGTCTCTGATTTCAAGATGAATACTAATAAATCCTTTATTTTCCAGATTAATCCTACAGCTCATAAACCTCACCTATTTCCAGTATTGCCTACACGTTCCTCACAAAAATTAGATTACTTAGGTGTCTCATATGTTCACTCATATTCCTCTATTCTGCAATTTAACTTTTCTAAGATTTGGACGTCTATATCACAGAACATGAAGAGATGGCAGTTATTGAAACTTTCTACACTTTCCAAAATCTCTGTTGTCAAAATAAATATACTCCCCAAAATTCTTTACCAATTTAACTCATCCATATCATCAGTAACAATTACCTTTATTAAGAAGATGCAGAAGGAGCTCGCTAAATTTGTTTGGTACCCAAAATCTGTTAGAATGCCATACCATAGACTTACGCTTCCTAAATTAAGAGGAGGTATGGCAATGCCCAACCTAATTTTATACTATAGAATTATTCAGGCCAATAGGATCTTAGCTATCGCTAACTATTTCCCTGACTCCCTACTATGGACTCCATTATGGATTAAATTATGGTACAATTATACCATTGGTATTAGGATCAATCCCAAATCTCTACCTTTCCTAACAAAGACTTCTATTAAAGAATTCAAGATACATGGTACATTAAAAGGACTTATTAATACATTCCAGGAATTATTTAAATCTATGGGCCTAGCTAATGCCCTCCCGTTGTTACAGCCTTTTCACCTTAATCCCAATATTAAAATGGGGGATCAGATGATAAATCTAAATAAGTTTCCACTTATTAAGGATTATACATTATGGGAGCTTTATGAATTCAACCATCTTTCTTTGAAAGAGTTGAGAGAAAAGCGGTCTCTTCCCAAACCTTATCTTATTATACTGAGACAATTGCGTGACCTCATTTCACCCTTTTTTATAAGTCAACCGAGCCCTGAAACTGAAATTCAAGTGATCACTCATTTTTTACAGAGTTTAACTACCCAGAAGCATATGCTTTCTAGAGCATATAAAGCATATAGAGCATATAAAGCATTTTCCGCCTATATAGGGGAAGATGAAATTATATTCGCGGATTATTGGAATAGACATGGTATTAATCTGTCTCTACAACAGAAACTGAAGTCGATTAATCTTACTCTCAAACACTCTCCCTTTAAGAAATTTACCTTCACACAGTTTATGATTATAAATAATCTATATAGAACTCCTCTTCATTTAAACAAATTCAATCCATTTATCTCTGCGTCATGCCCCTACTGTTTAAATTCCCAAGCTGATATTATCCATATATTATGGTTTTGTAAATACGCTCATAATCTTTGGTATTCTCTTAACTAAGACTAACTAGACTAAGTAAAATGGGTTATCATAAATCAACATTAACCTGGGAGATGGCTTTGCTTCATATTACAAATATCACCATGTCCCAGTTTAGACTCAGGGTATTGATCACCATGTGCCTTCTAATTAAATTCTATATTACCAAACATTGGATGGAGAGATCCAAGCTAACATGGGGAGGCTTCAGAAACTAGGCATTTACGTATATATCTTCTCAAAAATGGTTAACTGTTAGTCCACACCAAAGACTAGAAAACCAGAAATTTTGGGATTTCATTTTTTCACTCCTAGCGGAAGGATAAGATCAGAATGTTAATTTCGATAGGATGAAATTGGGACTTTTCTAAACGGTCTTGATCACTTAATAAGATCTTCTTCTAATATGTTTACTGCTTCTGATTACGAAATGTATTAAAGGTGGCTTTAATGAAGGTATTGGCACAGTGTATATAGTTTTTCTTGTAGTTATAGTAGTTATAGATGTGAGTTCTTATGGTTATCATTGACTTTGTTTTTTTAATTGTGGTAACATCTATTATTCCTTAACTTCTGTTTTACATGATTATTAGTTTTGTTACATAAATTAAAATAAAGAATATTTTGAAAAAAAAAATGTTGAACTTGAATGGTGGAACAGGTGCATTTACTGCTTACTAATGAGTTGTGGGAGTTTTTTTCCTTTTTTACTTAAGTAACTAGCTCATTTGTAGTATTCTTTATACATTTTGTGATGGCATGTTACTTTTCCCTCTAGCTACTCATGCTACTGGAATTGCATAGTAAACTATAAAGCCAGGGTTAAAAAAAAAAAAGTCTGTGTAGAACTGTCATTTGTTGTATGCTGGATACCATACTAGCCTTATTTTGAGGTACAGCAGCTGTTTTGTTAGCTCTTTGTTGTAGAAAATAACACAACATAAAGGCAGGAACCAATGTTTCTTGTACGTAAAATACTGCTTCCATATTATGTTGGTTAGTGTGCCTCATTTGGGGATGGAAGGTTAAGAGCTAGACAGATGGCTTTACAATATAAGTTAGCATGGCTTATACAGGGGCTCTAACTGATGTGGTCTGGAATCACAAGGTTACCCAAGTTGTGGATATTGATAGGTCCTTTCATGTGTGGAGTTTAGTTTTAACATACTTGACTGTCACTTAAATTTGCCTGGGCTATTTGATAGGGTCCTTGGATGCATAGCTTCAGTTATGGCTGCTTTGTCATAGATGGGAATGGTGGGGGTATATTTCTTCCTGGGCTAGCAGGATAGGTTGTCCGTGAAGATGCCTTGGAATGTGTGATGTATTTTGGATGTTTTACATGTCTTTTTCTTTCTTGCAGATGGAGTCTTGGTATGCTGCAGTGGTAATTTGGAATAGGTGGGTATAAGATGGAGCCTGCTCGTTAATATTAGAGGGTTTAATTTTGTCCTCTTCATTGTAGATAGCGGTGTGCCGAGTACCAGTTGTGGTGATAGTGAATTCACAGATGATGGAAGCAGTGGTGAGTGAGGAGGTTACACAAGGGGAACACAAGTGGGCAACAGTTACTGATGGAAGTAAGTGGATTTCAAAGTTGTTGAGTTTTGGTAGAGGATTTTACTCTGCTAGCAGAGAACGACAGGCATTTTGTGTTTTATATCAGTGTTAATGGGTTGTACAATTTGTTCTCTTAATCGTTAGTATGTTAGATTAATGTTGAAAGCTGTTCTTGTTTTTGGGCATTTGTGTTCAATAGTAAAAGGGAGCACTGCTATTGGTCATAGGTAAGGGTTTGGGGTGGCAGGGGTCCTAGTCAGTGACTCCATGTTAAGTAATCATGGTATGTGTGCACATAGAATTTATCATTGTTTCTTTCTTTGCAGATTGCTGGAGTGCAGAAAGCATCATGCGGTGGCTTGAAAAGGGGATTTGAAAGGTGATGTTTTTGATAGGATGCACATTCTTGTCACCTGAACAGGGCACAAGGAGGGTCTGAGTAATCATCTTAGTAAGGCATGTTTGATTACTGGGAAGCTGATTATTGCACTGGTATAGGGTGAAGTAAGGAAGAGTTAGCTAAGGGGGAAAACTGCCGAGGATGGTTTATGGGGAGTCTGGGGATCCCATGGGATGCGTAGGGTCACGATGTTCATAGGAGCACAGGAACGTATTAGGCTACAGCTCTATGGCTCCTGCAAGCCAGTGAAGTTCAATCTTTGCTTTCTTGGAACCTTGGGTGGTTGTATTCACTCATCCAGTTGTTCAAACCGTATGTGGGGGAACAGCCAAGAAGGTGTTTGACATGATGCTGGAGTTTATTCCTAACGGGTGGCATCTTGGGGTGACAAAGTTGTCTCTTGAGTAGGTAGTGTTAATGTTACATACCGGGTTAAGGTTTTACAGAATAGCACAAGGATCACTGCACCTGGGGTTTGGGTGAATTTTATAGGTAAGGTTTTAGGAAGCATGGTAGGTAGGTGGCTGTGTTGGGGTAGTTAGAAACTGAGTGCATTGTTACAGGTGAGTTAGAATGTATAAGGAAGCCTGGTTGCAGGATAAGGTAGGTGTAGGATGCTAGTGGCATAGGTATCAAAGAAAGAGCTTTTAGGGAAAAGCTAGGGACAAACGGGGGTTAAGAATGGCTTGGTAATGAGTGAATTGGGGGTGTTTATGGCTTGGCATGTAGAGTAATTCATTGCTGAGCATAGGTGAGTTTTCAGGAGCTATGTCAACATTATACTATTCCCTACGTAATGGAGTTGTTGCACATATAGAACTGGGTATTGGGGGGCTAAGGTGATACACTACGGTTAGCACTTGGGTTTGAGACTTGCTACTAGTTTGACTGGGTGCCATCTCGAGTTCATGAGTTTATAGTTTGTGGTTTTGTTGTGGTTATAGGCTGTCAATACATTCAGGTTGAGCCATGATTTCAGGGTTAAAAGGGTATGTGTTCTTTTGGTGTGGATATTCCGGTGTTACAACAGAGTCATGGTAATCCTACTTTACTTAGTTTCATTACAGTGTGTTTCAGTGATGGCATGACAAAGGGGGTTATGACAGGATTCTAAGGTGCTTTACCGATGATAGGTACACCAAATGATGTTTGGCTTGACCCTTCCCTTTATGGGAAGTGGATTGAACAAATTTGGGTAGAAGGGAGGGGGAACAGCCTGGTCAGGCTGGTTGGCGGAGAACAGGGATAGGCTTGCCCTCTTCTTTTCCCCCTCTGATGTCTGGAGATTCATTTCAAGGATCTGGGGGGAAAGGAAATGAGTAGCTGGAGGAAGCTTGCTGAATAGATGAGCAAGCTGAGGTAAGGATGGTGCTTATTTAGTGGAAGGTAACTCAATGGATGGTGTAAGAAGTGAGTAAGGACACTCCTTCATAAGTAAATTAAGCGAGCAAAGGTATGCACCCTGCTTGTTTGGCAGGGTGAGTAGGTACGCTGCCCTGATTAACATTACAATGAATGGTGTATGAAGTGAGATGGGACACTGCTTCATAGAGGTATGGACGCTGCTTGCTGGGGCAGGGTGAGTAGATAAGCTGCCCTGATTAACATTACAAGGATGTAATGCTGTATTTAGAATCAATTATATCATGAATAGTTATAATAAAGTTGGCGTTCAAAGCTATGTTATGGAAATTTAATAAAGGTCGTCAAATGTCATTTAGTGTGATGTGTGTTATTGAAGGGGACCAGGACAAATGGTGGTATTTTGGACTGCAAATTTATACTTTTGCACATGTCTTTCACTTTAAATATGGACTGTACGCCACGCATACAACGTATATTACATGTGATGTTTGCAAAAGGGACTTTGATTCTCTGCACTGCATTAGATTCACAGTGGTTTGTGTTGGACTGATTAAGTATCTATAAATGCAAAGTAGCAAGTATTTTATAACACAAATTTGAAAAAAGGGTAAAAAAGGAATTTCGCTAACAGCATTTTGACATTTTGCAATACAGTATTATGTAATTTCAGATAAGTAGATCGCACATATGCATGGTCGTAAATTTGAGTTTCAACCTTTCAAAGGTAAACCGAACAATATGCTGATAAATACATCAAAAACTAAGCACATGAGATTTGGTAAGCATAAATTGAAAGATAAATATTTAATAAAGCACACAATATTTGAAACTGTAGACTAATTTTAGGAACTGGGTATATGAGTAGATTCAGCTATGAGTTTTTCTAATCATATCAACCAATTGGTCAAGGATAGTTATAGAACTATAGGTTGTATAAAAAATGTATAAAGTCTAGGAAATCAAAGATAATGAAGTCATTAAGTGTTAGTTACATTAGACCCAAACTTGAATATGGAAACCCTATAAGAAAACAAGCATGAGTAAACTAGAAAGAGTAGAATGGAAATATACCAAGGGTATCCATGGATGTGAAAATTTAAGTTATTATGAAAGACTAAAATATCTGAACTTGTACAGTGTCTCTTACAGATATCTAACAGGAGATCTTTTTCAGGTATATAGGGCATTTAGTGACAACTACCTCTGGGAATGTTTGAGGTTAGCAAAAAGTACTACAGAATCATTAGACAACCTACATAGGAGATTCTATAGGAATGCGAAGTGTACTAACTGGTTTTCTGACAGAGTAGCTGATGCATGGAACAGATTACCAAATTACAATACAGCAAGTACTAGTTTAGATATTTTAAGAACAGCCCGGATACTTATTATGGGAACAAGTGTTTTGGTATATTGTCAAGCTAGAAGGGCATTAATGCCCGTGAATGAAATATTTGTATGCATGTATGTACATGTGGGTACTTCAAAAGCTGAATAATCACAACTGTCACATCCATTTTGTTACAATGGAGCACACAACCTTGACACTTGGCCCTAACCTTTTGCCATTTCTTTTTGTGCAACAAGCAATGACTGAATGATATATCTCCAATTGTTATAATTCAACAATTTACCAAAATTGCAATTACATTTGCATACAAGAAACCCAGATTAATCCATTCACTCATAACACAGCAAATGAGTTTCTCATGTGGAAAAAAAATAAGAAACAGCCTCAGTTACTCAAAGCAGGAAAAAGAAAAATAACATTTATTATGTTAGCGCTTTCATGGTATTCACTGCTTCGTCAGACATACATTCTCTTAAAAAACAGAAGCATTTTAAAACCATATCAATTAATGACATCACAATTCAATTAACAAATTAAAGACACATTATCAAGCACTTAAAACATTTTTTAAAAACTATCCTAAAAATAGCAGTTTAGTGTTTCATCATACTTTAATGCTTCAAAGGTCTCTCTTTCAAGAAGGGTTTTAGAGAGACTTTGGCATTCAGTCCTGGAGGTCTGTCTGCCTGAAGTTTAATTATCCAATTTAGCTCTGCCACTTCAGTTTTGTTTTTAAAGTCTCCTCTCTTATTCCTTCAGCTAACACTTCTAACACAAAGAAACTAAAGCTATGATTCATTCCTTCTTTTAAAACATGTGCCAAGGCACTAGTTAATTTTGTGTTCCGTACATCCCTGTAGTGCTCAAGCATCCTGTCTTTCAGCATACGATTGATTTTACCAATGTAGTATGCATAACATATCTTACAGAAACTGAAATAAACCACACTTTTTGCCCTACAATCAGCATAAAAATTTAAGTCAATGTTAAAGTGCAATACAGGGTGTTGATAAGATTCACCAGTATATACATATTTGCATCTTTGTGTACCATTTCTTTCTGAAGGAATTCCTTGGTTCTTATTTAGATTATAGCAAAGATGCCTTTTAAGGGATGTGTTTTTCTTAAATGAAAAGCACGGTGTTTCACCAATCACATTTTCAAATTCATCTACAGTTTTTAGAATATTCCAATTAGCTTTCACAATATCACATATACTGTTAATATCACTGGAGTATGGCAGGGTGACCCTAAAATCACCAGGCTTCACTCGATTTGGTTTTGAGTTTATTTCAATTGGAGTCTCTTCTCCATAGTATGGCCTGCATCTATTCTGCCTTTCTCTTCAGGCTTCTGTGATACAGCTATCTATTTCTGCAGCTTTGTAGCCCCTGCTAAGGAATTTGACTTTAAGATTTGATAGTGCCCTTTCCAGACTGACATCATCATCATTGAAAAGCCTCATTGTTCTGAAGACCTGCCCCTTCAAGACATTTTTCTTTACATGTCGAGGGTGCATACTACTATTATGTAGGATGTTATTTCTCCTAACTGGCTTTCTATAAAGGCCTGTGTGTATTGTGTCTAGCTCCCCTCTACTAATCTTAACATCCAAGAAATCAATGTCACTATAAGAATATTTATGTGTAAATTTAAATAAACTAGTAGTAGTATGCAGATATGTAATAAAGTCATTCAGATGTTCAATAGTGCCATCCCACAACAAAAAGACATCATCTACAAAGCGTGTATACCATTTCAGATTCTCAGTAAATGCGTTGTTAGATAAAACATAATCCATTTCCCATTGAAATAAGCAAAGGTTGTCGTAGCTTTTCGCACATGGTGTGCCCATAGCTATGCCAACCCTCTGCAGGTAAAATTCATTATTAAATGTAAAAACATTGTTGTCGAGTATTAGTTCTAACAGCGTACAGATAAGAGAAACCTTCCCTGTTATTCCAATTCTTACTGTTCAGAAACATCCTGATACTAGATATTCCCCATTCATTGGGAATTATGGTAAATAAAGATTCTATGTCCATGGTCACAAACCAATAATCAGTATGTAGGTTACATGTTTGTATATGCAAATTCTGTAGAAATACCTTGGTGTCCTTCAATATAGTAACACATTGATCTAGAAAGGGATGTAGATTATATTCCATATAAACAGATAGAGGTTCAGTCACCCAGCTCTTGCTGGATACTATAGGATGCATAGGTATATTCAGATGTTTATGTACTTTGGGCAGTCCATACAGGTTAGGAATTAATGGATATTCTACTTTAAAGTATTCAAATAAAGGTTCATTAATCAAATTGGTAATCAGTAGCTCAAATACCAAAAAAGAGACCTTCTCAATAATCCCTTTCACAGTGGAACCAGATACATTCAAGTCTGTCTCAACAGCATTTAATAAAATTTTCATTTGATGTAAGAAGAGGTCTTTGTCAAAGACCATAACCCCCCCCCCTTGTCAGCTGGTCTAATAACAGCACTAGATATATTCTTTAGTACATGTAGTGCATCGTGTTCAGCCTTTGACATGTTATAAAACTTAGCTTTACCTTGTCCAACTAATTTCTCTCTAATTTGTTTCTCACACATTCCAATGAAAGTCTCTACCATAGGGTATGAGGGTGGAATGAAAGTACTTGTTTTTTTAAAAAAACTTCATACATAGATGTCTCTTCCTTAAATAAAGCTTTTAAGTTCAAATTACGCCCAAACAACTTTAGACATTCAACACCACCACCAAATTTGTTCTTTGGGCAGGTATTAAATTAAAACCTTTTGACGGTACAGAGAGTGGAGTATCAGTTAATGAATAAGATGAAATGTTCATTACTAAACCTGTCTCTTCCATCTCCGCTCCTGGCTGTCAAGTGTTGGTGCTCTGTAGCTGTCGCAGTCTCCATCTCCTCCCTCTGCTCTTGGAGCGTTCTCGTATAGGGAGCGGGTCTTTTAATAAAAACATTTTTGTTTGATTGCATGTGTGTTTCTGACTACTCGGCCTCTATAGAAGCCGATGCAACAATCCGCGGTCTCACAACTCTCTCATTAGAGAGATTATTAGCAATGGCTCTATTAATTAGCAGCAGACAACCTCCCGAGTGAATACCTACAAATCGCAGCTGATGCTCTGGCCTATCCAGTATCCATCTTGATTAACTGATCTCTGTCAGAAAGTTACATTCCCACACTGTGGAAAGTATCACATATAATTCCCCTCCACAAAGGTGGCCCCTCCACAGAACTAACCAATTACTGCCCCCTAGCTATTCTTTCTCCACTCTCCAAAATACTAGAGAGATGCATACATTCTCAGGTCTCAGACTACCTCCTTACTAACAACCTCCTTTCCAATACTCAGCATGGTTTACAACCAAACCACAGCACCACCACAGCCTTACTCTCCTTTACTAACACTATCCTTCAGCATAAAAACAATAGCTATCTCTCCTCTGCTACTTTCCTAGACCTATCTAAAGCATTTGACATGATCCCACACAAACAACTGATCTCTGTCCTCAATAACCTATCCTTCTCTCAATCAGTCACCAACTGGTTTCAGAGTTACCTGTCTGACCGCCAACTATCCGTTGTATGGCAGAATGACATATCTCCCCAACTATCTGTCTCCATAGGGGTTCCCCAAGGATCCATCCTTGGACCTCTACTCTTCTCTGTTTTCACCAATAATCTAGCCTCTGCCACCAAACATGGCACACTCATACAATACGCAGATGACTCAGCCATCATTTGCTCAGCCCAGTCCCTACCCAAACTGCAAAAAGTCACACAGGAAACATTTTCCTCTGTTGAAACGTGGTCATCCGATGCCCAATTAATACTCAACCCAAACAAAACTAAACTACTCATCTTTTAACCCACCAAACATATTCAAAACAACTTTCACTTTAATATCACAGCAAAAGACAACACCACTGTATACCCAACTGAACACACCAAATTGCTAGGAGATGAAATAGACAAACTAAAATTTGACATTCTCATATCCTTGACCATAAAAAAGTCCAAAAAAAAAAAACTAGGAGTGTTATACAGAAATAAGCAACTTCTCACCAAAGCAGCAAATATTTCAATAGCAAATTCCCACCTTATCTCCACCCTACTTTATGCCTCTCCAATATATACCAGCCTAAGGCAATGTGATCTAAACAAGCTAGAGACTTGCTACAACAAAATCGCCAAATTTGCCACAGGGGCATCCTACCGTAGTCACCACGGTCTCTCACTTGCTGAACTGGGCTGACTTGGACTCCCTCACCTCCTTCAATGGTATCAACTCTCACTCGCCCACAAACTAGTAAACCATCCACTAAATGTCCCATCCCTCCAGAATCTACTCCAACCCTATCGCACCACCAGACCACTAATATCCAGCAACAAAAATCACTTGCAGATCACTAAAGCCAATAACTCTGCTGGTGAAGTACTATTCTCTTGCGCCATAGCCAAATTATGGAACTCCCTCCCACCCACAATTATCTCCATACCATCATGCATCCACTTCAAAACTTTACTAAAAGTGCACCTAAAAACATGCTGGCTATGCCCTTGCAACTTCCACTCTAATATCACCCACCCCATCCAACCACTACCTTTCTTTCCACCCCACTAACTACCTTGATTATAGGAAGCTCAGATGCTCATAAGCCTAGTACTTATTATACAGCAGGAACGTCTTATTGTAACATTTGTTAATGTCTGTTATGTACTTCGCAGATAAAGATTCTAGTTGTCTACTGATGTACTATGTTCTTCATCTGTAAATATGTTTGTAATTAATTGCTATGTTAAATTGTTAATTGCTATGTAATCCAATGTAACTAGTGTCTGTTTATTTTAACTGTGGAGCTTTTCTCCCCGGGCCTCCGCTGAAAATGGACCTACGTCCAGTCGGACACTCCTGGTCAACAAATGTAAATAAATAAATAATCACTTGCACTGACTGTGTGGACTCAGTGTGCTTGATTTGCATACTTGTAATGTCACTAGCATTAGTAGCCAATGTATCTGGTGCTTCCATTACAACATTAGACACTGGTACTTCTCTCTATGCTTCTATTGGTTGTTCAACCCTTCTGTTCATTTCCTGATCTACAGGCTGCTAATCAGTAGCATTTTTGCTCCTGGGCCAGGAAAAAAATGCCCCATTTTCGAAATCATTGATGTCTCTCTGCAATTTTTGAATTTTAGTTGCCTGTAGCCTCTTCTCATATGATAAAATATTATCACAAAGTACATCAAGTTTCTCTCCTTTTACATCTTTTGAATAGGTGTCAAATATCTCATTCTGCAAGTTATTTATTTTTTCTTGCAGCTCTTTCTTGTGGCAGAAAGAATTTAATAAGGAGCTGCATATATTGTGCACTAAGTCCAAGATTCAAGAGTTGCCAGTCTAAGTACCCCTGGATAAGTCTGTGCATAGCTAGGCATAGTGTGAGCACCCTGAGACCTCTCAGTACAACTTTGTGCTGCAAGGAAGCCTCAAAGTGAAAGCACTGCCATTGTAAGCTCTTATATTTATATAGTTTATTCTCCAATGCCCGGTACTTCTCATGGAAGCTTGCATACACATTCTCATGCTGTATCTCTAGAACAGAGTGAGAAAGTATTCCATTCTGCAGCAAAGGATTAATGCTAGTGTTCAAAACATTAGCCCAGTGGCATGTAATGTTGATAGAACCATTCTTACTTGATGAAGGATTATATGGAAGTTCAACTTGGATATTAGGAACATCCCCTTCTGCCATGTCCAAGTACAAGCCAGCAAAATAGAACAAAAAAGAAAACAGCTTACACTTGCAGTGTAACCAACAGCAGCAAAACAGTGGAAAATAAATAAGAAACAGCCTCAGTTACTCACAGCAGGAAAAAAAAGACGACAAAATGTATTATGTTAGCGCTTTCACGGTATTCACCGCTTCATCAGACATACATTCTTTTAAAAAAACAGAAGCATTTTAAAACCATATCAATTAATGACATCACAAATCAATTAACAAATTAAAGCTGTTTTCTTTTTTTGAGTTTCTCATGTGCTCAGCATTTCTAACTAAAAAGATAATTTCCTTCTGCCATACATTATGACAGGATACAAAACCTCCATCTCTATAAGTTAACTCAGGTTCACATATATATTCTCAGATGCTTTTCAAAGAAAAAAAATCTGTTTAATATTAGACTTGTAACAAATATTCACAAATAGCCCATCAACAATGCCCACAGCTACATAACATATTTGTTTTACGTTATATGCAACTTTTCAGACTTTCACAAGATTGCCAATGTGGAAAACTGCACATGAATGCAAACTATGCACAATCAGCTATCCTCACTGTGCAGTTTGCCACAAGTGTAATGCATTACATAACCCTCAATAGAAATAATCCTGCTTTATTCAGATTATTAGAGACAGTGTCCCTGATCAAAATGTATAGGGTGCCTCACTATAATTTTCTTTTATTCTCTTTCATCATCAAACTTGCATATAATTCTCATATGAAAAGTATTTGAGGAGGTACAATCGAGTTAAGAAAATAATTTATAATCAAACTATATAGCTATACATTTGTAAAATGTTACACTAACATTTTTTATGAAAGAACACACACAAAATCTTGTTTCATGAAAGGCATAGTAAACAGAAGTTTAAACTTCAGTCCAGAACAGGAGATTCAATTTTAATTCTGTTCCTGTGGAAAAAAAATCTTGCTGATAGGGTTGCTTTCTGCCTTTACTACATTCTGCATTAGTAGATAAGAAACTGCTCTCACTCTGACCTTTCCACAAAAATTCTAACACATATTATGCCTACATTTTATAATATATCAATTAAATTATTCAATTCTATTGAATCCTCTCTTAGGTTTACTTGGTTCTCTGAAGTTCTATGAGTTGCACACATTAGGCTCAGTGCACACATTAGGCTCAGTGCTCCTAAGGATCACACAAGCATTGGACAAATGTTAAGATTTACTTATTAAGTCAAGCGGTAGCGTTGTCGCCTCACAGTAAGACGCTGTCTGGTTCGATTCTCAGCTAGATCGTCTTCTGCGTGGAGACATGCGTAAATGGGCGTACCTTCGTTGAAGGTTGTGCGTCAGGACTGGCAAGCTGGTATGTAAAAATCAACTGCCAATCATTAGCGGACCGGAGTTCCGTTGTGGCAACCCCTAACCGGGAAAAGCCAAAAGACACAAACAAACATTAAATCAAGTACCTTATTATTAGGTCACGTAGATTTATTAAGATTATGCAATTAAAAAATTACTCTTTGAGACTGACCTGGATGTGCATTTGATTTAGTTATATAAATTCTTATAAATGCAATCCTTTAGTTAACCTAATTAAAAATAGAAAAATATTAAATCACTTAAAATACATAGCATATTTTCAAATTCAGTGTTAAGGTTTTAAAAATTAATAAAACAGTAGGATATAATTTGGATATGTTAATGCTGTTTCAACTGATTTAAATCCAAATATTATTTTGGGTAAAAAAAAATGATTGCCATATCAAAATTTTTAATTCTAAAAATAAACTGGAATTTGGATTTTATTTATAAAAACTTAAAATGCCCAATGAGTTAAGAATGAATATAGCATTCCCAAAGGGCTGCTTATAAAAAACAGTATATCAAACAAATTGAAAGCCAAGTTCAAATACTGTAATGTAAATTGAAAACCATTTTTTTCTCAAAATGCAATTGTGCTAGTATCTTAAAAAGTCATTCTCGGTTCTTCAATTTATTATAGGAATACATATTACTACTCAGTGTTTCAAACAGCAATGCATGATCAAGAAAACATTTAGAAAAAAAATATGGTCATTAAATTGCAAATACACATCTTTTAAGAAACTAATTTTACAATCGGTTTATGGCAGTACACATCACATACATGACCCCTACTAAAAATGTTGTCTTCTCCAATCTCCCTGCTAAATATATAACTGTCAGTTTGTAATCTGGATAATATTGATATTTTACTCTATTTTTGGAATTGCTCATGCGTCTCTTATGGGGAAACATTACAACAAAATTTGGTACTATAGCTATCCATGTTTTAATCAATCTAAGTTTTCTATTTTGCATATCCCTCATATATATCAATACTATAAATATCAGAATCCTCATAGCAACCTTCACTGTTAATAAAACTATATATAACAAAAAAGTTAGATTTAAAAATCTTTTGTTGGGAGAGTTTCAAAACTATGTCATGCAAGAGATGAGAAATAGTTTAAACTACTGACTTACAGCAATAAGAATAAAAACAATGTACAATATTAGAGAAAGTTATTTCAAATTGTGATATCAAGAAACTTTTTTAAAACAGATTCTCAATTCAGATTCCAATATTCTTATTTTTTTAAATAACTGTTCTATGATGGTTCATGTATTTTTGTATGCTACAGCAGTATATGGATATTGTATCTTATACTCATCATTTACCAGAATTATTTATTAGACAGTTCCTTCAAATTTTACTATACATTTCACAAAAGCTAAACCATTACTTATTATAGGTTCGTGTTACTTGGGAAGAACACTATTTTATACAGGGAAAAACAGTTAATCACACAAATTAAACAATTAAATTGCCTTATTAAATATTTTAACTATTCAGTAAGTTAATTTTTATATACTGCTTAACATTTCAAATAAATTACACAAATATATAAATTAATTCCTTGATTTAAAACCCCAGGACATAAACTGCTATAATTCAAAATCATTTTCATTTTTAATTCCATTAATTTGCTTGTCATAGCCTCAGAATGCAAACAGCCGAGGTACCAAATGTGGCAATAAAATCTAAGAGCTTGCAAAGTGACTTGTGGATTTGTTGTTTTGGTTGCATTTTGCCACTAATGTTCTGAGCGCAATCACTCTGTGTTCCCTCAGGATTTTAATTTGGTTTACTTTCAAGCCAGTCCATCATGCTAATTTATCCATCAGAAATGTTGCACAGTCAGTCCCTGTTTCCTTCTATACCATCATAAATATCTTCTTCAGACCCTGTCATTTTGGTCAATTTGCTTTGCTTCAAGCTATAGCTGAAATGAAATCCAGCTGTAGAGATATATTTCAGTCACAAATTCACTGCAGACAGAGAAGCATGCCATCATAATCACAATTTCTACAACCAAATACACATGGGCAGAGGAAGTAATGTGTGTTGTGCTTCGTGTAAATAATGGCCCTCCTCAGTTAACTCTTAGGCTCAATGATAAGGGAATGAATGCCTCAAATGTCTGCAAGGGGAGTAACAGTCAGCAGGTAGTTGGGGCAGACACAGCACAAAATGAACACTGACTGTACATTTTGTCAATACTAGATATATTTTCATTAAGTGTACAGCAATGCATAGAAACTACATTGAGATGCACCTAGTTTGACATCAGTCTTTCTTCATAGCCTCAACAATAGGCCAAAACTGAATGTTGGCCATCACTGAAGTTATGCTTTTCATGTCACTAATATGTGAATACAGAAAGTCATTTGTAAAATCAGTAGTAAATCATCATCACCAACTCCTTTTTACCCCATTTTTATGCATGGAGTTGGTAAGTCACATCAACTGCTATCACCTTAATAATAAAATGCTAAAGAAAAAAAAAGTAAACTAGTCACAGTTCCTATTTCCATTTAGTGGAGGGAAACGTAAATCATAAATCACCTCAAAATAATTTTGCATCTGCCAGTATGTATGGTGTATAAAAACAAGACTGACAGACTGGTCCATATTTTGTTCAATATTTCTGATTAGCCAGTTCTTGAATAAGAAACAAATTGTTGTGGTAACCAGAACACATTCCTCTATATCAACACAGATAGTGCTCCCAGTACAAATTATATAAAAATGGATGGGGATTCTCAGCTCTGGTAATTAGCAGCTAATGTTGTCATGGGCCTGATAACTCCAGAGGTAAAAGAAGATGCATCTACAAGGATGCATTTAGAATGCCTTTATTCAAAACAGACAGGCAGAACCTAGTCATGAACTTAAAAAAATACTGTTTTTGTCAGTCATGTCCTTAATTATTTAAACTTATAGGGAAATCCTGTTACATAGATACAGCAGCTACTCAATCATCTAAGAATTCTGAGAGGACAATAAAAGTACATCAGTGTACACGGGGATCAGAGCTATGTTGGTGAAAAACTTAATTTGGTAAGTGCATATAGTTCATTACTGCAATGGATAGAAATAAAAGAACAAAATATTGCCAATATTAGAGTATGTTTCTGGTTAATAGCTTGGGTTGTCCTGTTTTATGTCATTGTAGTAGCTCTAGTTTGTGCAGAGGTTCATCATAGCCTGACCAACTTAGCATTGTCCGTTACTAAAGCATTAGAAAGAATGGCTATGGTTGCTTAATTCCATAATTAAAGTACCACAGAATCACAAGTTTTTACCTTTATTCTGTGTGTTCAACAAATAAGGCAGCATTATCAAGTCATATATTATATAGGCAAAGGATACTAAATGCAAGTGACTCGTTTATACATGTTATGTAAAATTAACTGTCCAATGGTTAGTAGCTTAGAAACACATATTTGCCATCTTATCATGATATTTCTGCAATACTAATGGCCCAGCACAACCATACGCAGTCATAATTTTTAAATGTGTTCTACCAGAATGTGGCATGTGGGGATGGGCACAGTGACATGGCCCCATTGTTCTCCTTCCCAGAATGCATTCTTTGTCAACAAAAGATTGTTCTACTGACCATCTCTCTCCTTCAGGTTATATCTTCACTTAGAGTGAAAGTGCTCTGATTTACTCCTTACTTTCAGGATCTCTATCTGTAACTCTTAATATTTACTGGCACCTAACTGATTATATTTTCTGTCAAGTTTTGATCACATTATAATTATCACCTCCTTCAACAGCAGAATGTTTAAAGAACCACTACAGTCAGAAATTGAAAAATATTTTGTGTTAACTTGATGTTCTACAATATGCCAATGCCTCTGAGCTACTGAAATTACCTTTTCCCTATTACTATGTCCTTCTGTGGAATGTGAGGTTATCTGGCTGTGGATTCTCATGCCAGATTCTTGGTTGACCTTACAGACATGGGTAGAGTGCAGCATTACTTCTAAATTTGAGTCTGCCTGAAACTTTCTTCAAATAACACACACTGTTTTAGGCTCTCTGCTTTGTTTTAAACACGGTAAAATAAGCAGATTATGTTCTATTACGAAATAATGTTTAAATTACATAAAGAAATGCAAGCCTCTTTCACTCTTTCTGCCATTATCAGTTTTCTCCACTTTTACATTGCAAAGTAAAAGAGCTGTACATTCTCAAAAGCTCAGCAGTTGTATGCTTTAAGGATGGAAAAGAAAGTGGCTATAAATGACAGTACATAGTAAAAGAGCAGTGAATTCCCAGATATTGACTAGCTTTACAACCTCAGTGGGTGTGAAAAGCAGAGTTACAAATACCTTGTTGAATGGCTTTTTGCATGGCCAGACAAAACTTTAAATGTCATGGGCAGGATGCAATGGCCAAGGAAACAAATTCTTTAAGTATCATGAGATTTCATCCAAACCAAAAAGACGTGTGCAGAAAATGAACTGAATATGGCTGCAATGTCACAGAGGGGGGAGAAATGGCTATTTCATGTTTTTTACTCAAATACTTTTGTGTAGGGATCATACCATGAGAAAGACGAGACAAATTAAATGTATAGGATATCATTTTAATTTAAATGACTGCCTTTGTTAAGGCTACTAATTAATCAACTGCGGGGATTCGCTCTAGGTCCTTTTTTAAACAGCTTTACTGATTTACCACTTGTGACATAGGCACATTTACATTTATATAAAAGTAAGTAAACTGTATTAACAAGTTAACTCCTTTCATCTTTTGGCATAATTTTCTAGGCATGCCAGCCTCAGCTGTCCCTTATGTTACAATGTGAAAGAACCATAAATATTCAGAAATTTAGAAGGCTTATGGTTGTAATCAGAGAGAAAGAAGGCAACTGGTAATGACAGTATTCAGCAAATAGATCTCTGAATTCCC
Organism: Protopterus annectens; assembly: GCF_019279795.1. Taxonomy (NCBI): domain Eukaryota; kingdom Metazoa; phylum Chordata; order Ceratodontiformes; family Protopteridae; genus Protopterus; species Protopterus annectens. Next base: position 524,303,973 of record NC_056743.1, read on the forward strand.
AAATCTGTAATAGGTATATGACCTCTGGGGGGGGGGGGGGCAAGCAGGAACTACAAATATATTGCAGTGTGTTTTGTTGACCAGAAAAGCTTAAATCATCATCTCACAGATGCCTCTAGGTGTCAAAAATTGTTTATATTTGCATTAATAATTTCAAATTCATGTTACATACAAAGTATTAGAGCTCATGTTAAGGCTTACACAATGGCAAATACAACTGTTAAGTGCAGGTAAAGAGATATTGTCTATTATTTGTATACTGTCCATTTGTAGTGTAAAATTTTTTCACGTCTCAAAATATCTCAACATTCATGTGACAATGATAGAATTACTTAGCCTTATATGAAAGCTCACTGCTGTATGAAGAAAATACTGCTGCCCATATGTGTGCCGCTTAAATTGTTACAGAGATACTGAAAAGTATTTATACATTACATTACTGCGGTGGTGGTGCTGCGGTAGTGTTGTCGCCTCATAGCAAGACGTTGTTCCATTCGATTCTCAGCTAGAGCGTCTTCTGTGTGGGAGGCATACGTGAATGGGGCGTGCCTTCGTTGAAGGTTGTGCGTCAGGGCTGGTAACCCGGTATATAAAAATCCACTACCAATGATTAGCGGACCGGTGTTCCGCTGTGGCGACCCCTAACTGGGAAAAGCTGAAAGACACAAACAATTTATACATCACAAAATTCATATCCACTGTAGTTATTGTAGCTTATAAAATCCTGTTTAAGATCTATAATGGAATGAATGCAAAAAGTATTCTGTGCTGAATGGCTTCCTATTTAAACTTCTGTAATAACAGTTATAGCTATAGCGACACAGACATTTGTTTGAACTGTAAGACGATTATTTTCTTTTAAAAAACTCAGGCCATGCTCATTGGGAGTTGGAATACAAACTCAAAAGAGCTCCACTGGAGGAATATGATGGTTTATGTGAAGTAAAAGCAAAGGAATCAACTAGCTAAATTAGCGATGTTTTAAATCTTGGTGGGGCAGATATCAGTATGTAGCACAAGCTTGACTCTTCTGCTTCCTGTATGCAGGGAAAAGTTTCTTTAGCATTTGAAATATCAGAAGAGTGATTTTTATTCTTATTTTAAAAGTTTAAACCTGTCATTATAATTTGTATAAATTTAGATTTGGTTGTATACTCTAGAGTTTAATGATTATAGATGGGCATCTGTAAGTTTAGGAAACTTTTTGTACTCATCAACATCCTTAATTATTAAACAATAAACCTGATCATATTTAAAAAAAAAAATCAATTTTGTGTGTTGGGATCACTGTATAAAATAGAGTTTCCAGGAAGAAGGGAATGAGATATATTTTGAGGTCTAAAATAAATCTTCACAAATTGAACTGTCTCACAAAAATGAAAGAAACTGCTTCCAGATTAATGAAAGTTTGGTTATTTCTCAACCCAACTAAAATGGTGTAATAGGTGATAATGGTTTGTTTGTTTCTTTCTTTTGGCTTTTCCCGGTTAGGGGTCGCCACAGCGGAACTCTAGTCCGCTAATGATTGGCAGTAGATTTTTACGTGCTGGCTTGCCGGGCCTAACGCACAACCTTCAATGAAGGAACGCCCATTCATGCATGTCGACACACAGAAGACGCTCTGAGAATCGAACGTGCAACATCTAACTGTGAGGTGACAACGCTACTGCAGCACCACCACCACAGTTTTTCATCTGTGACCAATAACCTACTATCACAGCAATTAGTAAAGGTTATCAAAGCCTTGCAACATGGCGCCGAAGGATAGCGACTTCACTATGACACAGATAACCACATTTCGAATGCTGTCCTCGGCACTCTGGATCCAGGAGAGGAATGCAAGGATATGACCCACTTGCCTCTCCTGGGGGGAGTGGACAGTTGTGAATGCTCAGAAAGTATATGGAGAAGTGTGATTTTCATGGTTGGGACTGGTGGGTACCCACATTCCACATTTAAGGGAGGTGGATGGGGATGCTTGCTGGAAATGTCCCTTATAAAGGTGAGGGAGTTATCCTGGCCTCAAGCTAAATACAAATAACTGTATCATCATACCATTCAGTAAGACACAGCCCCACTGTTTACCACATCAACAGCAACCACCTAAACATACAACCTGTGTTGAGAGACCTGGGTACTTAGGTTGATAAAAAATACGCATTAAACCATCATGTAGTGTCGGTGGCCACAAAAAGCCCTGTACATGGTTCCGCTCATAGGTAAAGGGATTGCATCCAGAAAAAAGGTGGGCACTACCTCACTATAGTCCTCAATCAGTTGACTGATATTTTAGTACAACACCCCATTTGGTATGTGCCTATCCTAGACATCTGCACCGACTGGCCCCCTTCAGTAGCTCAACCAGGTACAAGCATGGGGAAGTTAGGGCTTTACAGCAAAAATCTTGAACCACCCCAATATCTGCTTAAATGATGACCTTTACTAGACTATTCTTGACCAGGTGATGGGGGACTAATGGGCTCACTGGCAAGGAGGAAGATGTGACAGACAGCAGGTACAAAAAAATTCACTAGTCAAATTCTTCAAGTTCATGACAAATCAGAAATACATTACTTGGCAGTACACAATATAATAATGATGATTCTTCTTCTTTCAGCTTTTCCTGGTTAGGGTTCGCCAAAGTGCATCATCTGTCCACTCATGATTGGCAGTGGAGTTTTATGGTGTTGAGTTGCCAGCCTGGTGCCCAACCTTCCACAGAAGGCACGCACATACTCATACCTAGGGCCAATTTAGAGTGTCCAATCCACCTACAGCATGTCTTTGGGATGTGGGAGGAAACTGGAGAACCCGGAGGAAACCCACGCGACCACAAGGAGGACATGCAGACTCCACACAGAAGGCACCCCAGCCAAGGATTGAACCGGAGAACCTCTTGCTGTGAGGCGGCAATGCTAACCGCTGCACCACCGCGGCCACCCACACAATATAATAATGATATGTGGACAAATTCAGCAGCTTGATGATTGCTGAACTAAAACAGGCACTCATATGCCAAAAGTGGAAGTAAAATTAGCTGTAGCTGATGTTCAGACAGCCCAGCTGAATGGTATGGACACTGAAATTATGAAGCAAGTACAGGTACTGCAAAACATGTCATTGAAGTTGAAAATGTGTTCTTGCTTGAAAGTTTTGACGTTTATTCCTACACCTGAAACATAAGAAAATAACCATGGTTTAGATATGCCACATATAAAGTAATAAGCAATTTAAGGAACCTTTCAGTTGATGAAGCAAAGCAACACTGTTTGCTGGACTGTTTTCCTTATACATATCGTCATAACAAAACTAACTATAATCCTAGTACTACTGTGATTCAATGTTCAGATGCGTGGATAAGGGAAACATTGTGTCAACTGTAATTTGGAGGGAAACTATATTTCTTTAGAAGAAGCAAAGTACAGTTTTGTACCTACCATAAATGTAGATGTTCGAGTGTCTTCACTGCTGCAGTCATTACACTTGGGTTATCCTGCCATCAGGCGGTCCCGCAGTCGGCCTGAGTTCCAAAGTCTTGGTCCGGCGGCAGTTGCTGTTGCTTCTTCAATGCCATCAGTGCACCAGGGGTATACAAGATGCAGCCAACGCCATTTTCTTCAGTTTTTCTTGCCCCAGATGTCAAGTGCCCTCAAATAGTTAGGCAATACATATTGCTAATAAACTATACAACAAGGTAAAACAAAACCTTCAGATACCAGCAAATACACCACATAGGTAGTATAGGGTAGAGAGGAATAGATTAGTTCCAGCTAAGAAAGAGGGGATGGCGGGTGGGTAACCAGGACTGCAGCAGTGAAGACACTCGAAAATCTACATTTATGGTAGGTACAAAACTGTACTATGTTCATCGTGTTTCACTGCTGCAGTCATTACACTTGGGTTGAATCCCAAAGCTGAGTTAGGGTGGCTTGCTCTATAGAGAATTTGGGGTGGCTAAGAGGCCCTGCAGCACTGCAGTGGCAAAGCCAGCTCTGGATCTAGAATAAAGAGGCAAGTGATAATGCTTGGTAAAGGTGTGCACTGAACTCCAGGTTGCAGCTTCCAAGATATCTTTGGTAGGTACTCCTCTAAGGTAGGCAGTTGAAGTGGCTGTTGCCCTGGTGGAATGTGGCTTAATATTACTAGGCACAGGTTTCCCATGCTGTGTGTAGCAGAACCAGATACAGTGTCCTATCCACTTTGAAATGGTCTGCTTTGAAATAGCCTTACCCTGTGATCCTGCAGCATATGCTACAAACAATTGCTCATTTTTTCTGAAAGCTTTTGTTTTGTCCAAGTAGAAATGTAATTGCCTGTGTATGTCCAAGGAATGCAGAAGTCTCTCCCCTTTATTCTGGGGATTTGGATAAAAAGTTGGCAAGTGAATAGTTTGGTTAAGAGCCACACTGGATACCACTTTAGGCATAAATGAAGGGTTTGTTCATAAAGAAACCCTGTCTTGGTGAAAAATGATGAAAGGCTCCACTGCCATTAGTGCCTGTAACTCTGAGACTATTCATGCTGAGGTTATTGCCAGAAGCAGAGCAGTTTTCCATGATACATATTTTAATTCTGCTGAATTGGCTGGCTCAAAAGGTGGTAAGGTTAGTTTTTCCAAGACAAAATTGAGGTCTCAAGTTGGTGTTGGTGCTCTCCGGGGTGGTCTTATGTTTTTAGCCCCTCTAAGGTACTGTTTTAGCAATGGATGACAGAAAATAGGCGTTATCTGTGTTGTAATGAGCCGAGATGGCAGAGGCGTGGATCTTAATGGATGAAAAAGATAGTCCTTTGTCTAGCATCTCAGTTAAGTATTGTAATATCTGAGGAATATTTGGGACAAGAGGGTCAAAGCTTTGAGCCTGGTTCCAGGCACAGAATCTCTTCCACTTTTCTGCATAAGATTTCCTGGTGCTAGGCCTCCTGGCCTCCAAAATGACATCCATAACAGCTTTAGAGAGAGGTGTTGTCTGCTTGACTAATGAATCTGCCATGCAGCCAGGTTTAAGGTTTTGAGCTGACTGTGCAGGATCGGATTGTTTTGTTGAGTCAGAAGGTGCGGAGTTTGAGGTAAAATCCATGGTGGGTCTTGAACTAAGTTCTTTAAGATTTGGTATCAGTGCTGGCATGGCCAGCCTGGGGCAATCAGGATCATCTGTGGTTTTTCTTGTCTGACTTTTAGGAGTACCTTTGAAAGTAGAGGCAGTGGTGGGAAGGCATAAACTTTTAGGCTTTTCCAGTTGAACCAGACAGCATCCACCTTCCATGCTTGCGTGTGATAAGTACTTGTGCAGAATTTTTGTAATTGGCAATTCTTTGGGGAGGCAAAGAGATCTATGTCTGGGCACCCCCATTTCTGCGTTGTCATACTGAATACTTGTGGATTTAATTTCCACTCGTGAGGATCCATGATGTTTCTGCTTAAGTCATCTGCCAGAGTGTTTTTCTTTCCTGGCAGGAATTGTGCTTGTAGATGAATTTGATAGGCTAGAGCTGTGTCCCACAAGGTCATGATTTGTCTGCATAGGGGATAAGAATGAGTGCCCCCTTGCTTGTTTATGTACCACATAACTGTGGTGTTGTCTGTCTTTAGTAATAGTTGTCCTGGATGCAGAAGGTCCTTGAAAGTTGTTAGGGCATTTTGTACAGCCAACATCTCTTTTTGATTGATGTGAAGATGCATTTGGTCTGCGGTCCACTTGCCCTGAATACATTTGCCTGCCATGTGTGCTCCCCAGGCATAATCCAAAGCATCTGTTAGTGTCTGCCTGGCTGTGGGTAGAGTGAAAGGCTGTCCCTTGTTGAGGTGACATGCCTGTGCCCATCAAAACTCCTGTTGAAGGCAGGGAATTAGTGGTATTACTGTTTCCAAACTGTGACAGTGTTGAAGGGGCAGTGCAGAGAATCGGTAATGCATTGAACCAGTTATGAATCTGAGATATCTTCTGCAATTTTGTCCGACAGGGACATGCAGGTATGCTCCTTTGAGGTCCAAAGTAACAAGCCAAGCCTTCTTGCCCAGCACGGGAAGAAACTGCTGTAGTGTCAACATTTTGAATTTTGGAACATCCAGGTAAGTATTTAGAGTAGAAAGGTCTAGTATGGGTCTCCAGGCTTTGTCCTTTCTGGGTACCAGAAAAAGTCTTGAGTAAAATCCTTGTCCTTGTTCCTGTTGTGACACTTTTTGAATAGCTCTCATGTCCATGAGGGCTGTAATTTGTTTTTGTGCCTCTGCCCATTGAATTTGTGGCAGGTCTGGCATTCCTATTAGCCTTGGTAGAGTGTGAAAGTGGAACCTGTAACCTTGAGACACAATATTCAGAACCCATTTGTCTTGGGTGATTATATGCCAATTTTGAGAAAAAAGTGCAAGTTTCCCCCCTAAGGGAGCTGCCAAAAGGTAAGTGGTTGGCATTCGAAGGGGAAGTCATTGGGACTGTTTCCTGTAAGATTGTGACTTGTCTTCACCTCCTTTTGGGGTTGGTGCACCCCACTGTCGTGGTCTGTATGAGCCTTGGGGCTGAGATCTGCCTCTTGGGTGTCTGTATCTACCTCTTTGTGGTCTGTCTGACACTGGAAAGGACCAATTTTTTGAAGGCCAATTTCTGCTAAATCTAGGTGGCTGTACCTGTAAGAAATCCTTCACTGGTTGCATAGATTTTGCCTTATCCTCCATTTTCTTTAATACCTCTTCTGCCTTAACACCAAATAAAATATCCTGCTGTAAAGGAGCATCCAATAATTTAGCCTTGACATGATCAGGTAAATCTTGTTATTTTAACCAAGCATGCCCTTGAAGCACAGATCCTGTAACTGCTGCTCTACAGGAAGCCTCTACTGAATCAAAACCACATTGCAGAGTATGTTTGCCCACTTGTTCAGCTGCATGTAATAAATCCTGCATTTCCTTAAAATCAGGTTGTTCTGAGCTTGTAATCATTTTCTGCCTTAACAAGGACATTAAATATTGTTGGTATTTAAGCATGTGAAACTGGCAATTTAAAGCTCTCACTGCTAAAGTTGCAGAAGTGTAAACTTTCTTCCCCATCTGTCTAATGCTCTAAAATCCCTGTCAGAGGGAACTGGATTCTTAGCCGTGGAAGCCTTTATCCCTTTGGGACCCTGGGAAATAGTTTCTGGGTCAGCAACAGGGTTTTTATAAAGAAATTTGTGAGAGTCAGGGACTCTGTAGTACCTGTCTGGCTTGACTGGAGCAGGGGGCAGAGAATCAGGATTTAAACTGGATTCAGAGAACACATCATCCACAATATCTAACACTGGCAGAATAGCAAGGGGTCTGTGCTGAGGTAATAAAAGAAAATTTCTGAGCCTTTTCTTGGATTCTGAATACTCCTGGCCCTCCCAATGGAAATGCTCCTGCATGGTATGTAAAGTTTCCCTAAAAGAATAATCCTCTGGAGGAGAGGCTGAAGGAATTGATTCTTCAGCATCAGAGTCCTCATAGGGGTGTAAAGAGTATCCCTGGTCTGAAGAGGAATCAAAGTAAATGGAAACCTGGTCAGAGGAATCATAGTCTGTATCCTGCCTAGGCCTTTTATCAGGAGGGGGATGGGTACCCCTAATCAGAGTAAATAAGTCTTCGGCCATTTTGAGCATCTGTTTTTTAGGCGTGGAGGCCTGTCCAGGTGAATGCTGTACTTGCTTCTTTGTCTTTAATGGAGTTTTAGACTTGGCTGTAGTTTTTATGGTAATCTGTGAAGGTCTGAAAACACCCTCAGAAGCCAATGCCTGCTCAGCGGCTCCAGACCCATCTGAAGGGTTAGTTTACGTAGGCCCAACACCTTGAGTATCCAGAGGCCTAAACATCTCCACATGGGAGTCGGAGGTGGCCTGTGGCTCTGAGGTAGCGGGTGTCAGGGGCTGCGAAAGCGCCTCACTGAGAACCGGCGACTGGCCTAGAAGAGGCTTCATCATCAGTTTTGGGCCTCGGATGCTGGTCCTTATCCTTGTCTTTGCGGTTTTTGTATATTCCGGTCATCGGTTGTTCCGATGGCATGGTATAATTAAACCTTCGAACAAAGTAATGGCGAGCAAAATCAAACCGACGTTTAATAGTGCGTTTGTTAAATCTAGCACAAAACCGACAACTAGTGACGTCGTGGTCTGGGCCTAGGCATGGAATACAGTAAGAATGAAAATCCTTATGAGGTATTTGCTTCCCACAAGAAATACAATTATTAACTTTTACTGACATCGGTCTGAGGCAAGAAAAAGTTTCCCCAATGGGGTACTTAGCTTTATTGAAGACTTCGGTTCTGAAAATTCAAATTGAAAATCTCAGGAGTCGGCCGACTGGCACTTGCGAACTGCTTTTGCTTCGGGCACCGCGTGGCAAGAAAGACTGAAGAAAATGGAGTCGGCTGCATCTTATATACCCCTGGTGCACTGACGTCAGGGAAGAAGCGACAGCAACCGATGCCGGACCAAGACTTTGGAACTCTGGCCGACTGCGGGAGCGTCTGACGGCAGGATAACCCAAGTGTAATGACTGCAGCAGTGAAATACGATGAATATCAACACAATTTTTTAACAGAATTGCCACTGAAGTTTTACAAAAAAAAAGAATCTTTACAACAGTGCATGAGGAATTGTGGGAGAAAGAAATAAAATGAAGTTCAATGTTTCCACCAAAGTTGAAATTTGCATGGGAAAATCTGTCATTATAGGAGTTCCTCCAAAGTTGCATATGAAGAACTGTCTGCGTTAGGCGTAAAGCTAGACTGATCTGCTAATATAGGGAACTGAGTTCCTAACAGTTCCACAAATATGGATGTTCTTTTACTTTTTGCTCTTATTACATATTGATATATTAAATTTATTGCGTTAAACAGGTGATTCACATTAATATAAATTTTGAGATACTTTATTATTTAGGAACTATAACTGGTGCACATTAAAAATTAATAGTGACAGTCATTAAACTGCTTCAGTCATAATTTTTGTTAGAGAAATATAGAGCCTGCATGTATATTGTGGGTATAATTTTACTAGTTGGTATGTATACATCCGATATTTACAAACTGATAAACAATGGATTTCAAAAATATTTTATAAGTATTACACTGAGATCTATAACAAGAAGTGGCAAGATGATTTAATTACAAAATCTTCATTTAACCTAACACCAAGAAAAAGAAATGTGAGGTTCTGGAGACTCTAAGAGCTGTTTGATATAGTGTTTTTGAATTTCTTTAGAAAAATAGGGTTGTGAACTAAATTCTTCATTTTATGTCTGAAATTACTCATTATATCTTGTAACTAATTCATGAGAAACCTTCAGAAGAAGCTAGTATTCCCGTTTTAATGAGAGATCTAAAAATAAACAGTCAGATCTAGAAACATCTCAGAGACCAATATTCTTACTTAATCTTGATTATGAAATTCTGATGAAATAAACAAACATATTCTTTTGGCTTTTTCTCGGTTAGGGGTCACCACAGCGGATTACCTATCCGCTCATGATTGGCAGTGGAGTTTTTACAGTGTCGAGTTGCCAGCTCGGCACCCAACCTTCCACAGAAGGCACATGCATGCACGCATTCATGCCTAGGGCCAATTTTTAGTGTCCAGTCCACCTACAGCATGTCTTTGGGATGTGGGAGGAAACTCACACGACCACAGGGAAGACATGCAGACTCCGCACAGAAGGCATCCCAGCCAAGGATCAAACCGGAGAACTTCTTGCTGTGAGGCGGCAATGCTAACAGCTGCACCACAGCGGCTGCCCTATGAAATAAATAAACATATTCTGATGTATTTGAAGATCTGTATAATCCATTACAATTTTCTATCTTTCGGTCTCTTGAAAAATGTCAAAAAAAGTCTTGCTTCAGACATGGACTTTTACTAGACCAATACTACTATTAAGAGATCTAACAGAATCATAAAACTGGGTGTCCACAAGGCATCTGCCATTATAAATTAAGCTTATTTAATATCATTGTTGCACTAATATGCTCTTGCTAATATTTTCATCACTTATGTAAAGAATATTTATGCACATATGATTTCCAGACTTAATACAAATATTTATACATACTTCAAAATTAAAACAGAGGTTAGACAAAGCTGTCCTTTGTCACACTTGGTATAACTTTTTTCTCTTTATCTTATTTTAAACATAATATGAAAGATGAACAAGTCTGTCCTTGTGCAGATCTGACTCAAAAAGTAAGACAAAATATAAAATACAAAAAGCACCAACTTGGGCTTAGATTGGAAACGTGCCTTTATTGTTAAACACAAAAGTGAGGTAAGTAAGAAAAAAGGGGTCTATATTATATCCTCAAACTCTTAAAAAAGCGAATGATGGAATAATCGGCCCCATGTAAGCGAAAGCTTACAATCTCGAAAGCTCAGAACAGCAATCCCCCCACCCCCCCTACTTAAATATACAAACTCCGAGATCGCACTACAGTGCCAAAAACGGCAAAGTAACGGAAGCGGCCAAGCAAATTCTTTCTCTGGGAAATAATTTGCTTAAAAGCCACTTCGCTGTTTTGCCTTTTCATTGTTTTAAGTTTGACCAAGACGCATTCGATAGAATGCGTCTTCGGTCATCTAATAGGAACCCAGAAAAAAGGATACAGACACACAAGTAACAGATTAGTAATATTTATTACAGTGTATTTAAATAATACAATACTGTCAGCAATAAATTACAGTTGGCACTGCTACCTGTACTGCCTGTTTCACCCTCCCTGACAATCCAACTTTTTATTTTACTCCTGTGGCATCAAGCCTCACAATACCCCTAATCGGTCTATTTTTCCCATCCTGCATCCTGTCAGGCATTATTCTTGCTTAACCCAGGGTCAGCCCACAAAGCAAGTTATTTGTGGCCTTATTGTACCACCCAGTATGGTCACTAACCTATTGAGTCTCTCAGACTTCTTGACACTTTTACTTGATGATGCTTTCACAGCTGACCTATTTTGTTCCTATGGAGACTACAGCTGACTCGGTGTTTGGGCATTACTACTTTCTTTTGTCACGTGACATATCTGAGACCAGATGAGACTGGTAGAAGCCTGGCACTACTAAAAAACAAAGACAGACATGTCACAGCAGCTAATTTCTAGCTTTATAAAAAGTCTTATTTAAGCACTGTTTTATAGCTTAAGTAGAAATAATTTATTCAGGGGAGTAATTAAAACTTGACAAATGCATAAACCAGTGACACTGGACAATTCAAAACTTTGTCCGTAGATTCAGAAACAGTAAGTCTAAATAATTTCATTCTAAGTGGATGGACAAAAACTAAATAGTAGTGATAGCCAATCAAATGTTATCTTTTGTGGACTTGGAGCACATAATGGGAAGGAGAAAATTTACACACACAAAAAAATAATAATTTCATCATTATGGCCATACCCTTTGAGTTGGTATAACAAAATTAAAACCTACTTATAGTAGGGACTGTTGTAGGGACATTAGTACCATAGAGAACATGGAAAAAAAAATATATATACATTTTTTTTTTTACTATGAAGGCCTTTCGTGTTATGATCAATGTAGGTTTTGTTTATTCCTCTCTTTCTTACTTCCTTCTCCAATATCTTTTCTCATTTTGGGTTATTTATCCTTCCTCCCTTCAGTTGACCATCATCTGCCTCCAGCTCCTCACCTCGTTCGGCAGGTCTACCAGACCTGCCTTTGCATCCACTGGGCTCAACCTGACTGATGATGCACAGGGTTGGTGAGGATGCTGGTGAAGCATCATACAGCTGCTGTGTGTGTACCCTAACTCCCACCACCTTGCTGCAGCCTTATCAGTGCCACAATGGTTGCCTTTAGAAAGTATACATGCATTTCTGGTTATGACAAAACTCTCAACTAAGCAGCACTTATCTTACACAACATAGAGCACATTAGGATCATGACTGTGCTTTACTGCTATGAGCCTAGGTTGCCTCCCTCTATGAGGAAGGGTGAGACGATGCTGGTCACTCACTCCTATCCTGTCCCTGCAGCATTTCCATGTCACTAACTGAACAAGGGACATTTGGGAAGCAGCAATGGATTTTATTATTTATTCTTATCCTAGAGCTAATTTATCTATGAAGCAGTTAAGTATATGTTGAGCGCTCATTCATATGAGCAATTTTTTAAGATGCTTCATTTTATCACATATTCTGGTAAAATAGAGTGTAAGCCATTATGTCAGAATAGTTATTTAACATGTTTACATACTCTGGCGTGTGCTTATTGCAAAGTAGCACTGTGGCAACAAGGCAATGGTTACTGTATACTTCTATTTTATTGTATATTTAGCTAGTAGCTAATCATATTACTGATTCTGTTTAAATTCAATTTTAACAGCAAGTATCTGAAATCATCTGTAAAGTAACTACTGATGCCGTTTACTCCACATCCAAGATAAGCATTTTTTTCATTATGTATATCTAAATAGAGGATGACAGGTGCATACAAAACTGCAAGCTAGTCAGCAAAAGCAAAGTACATTACACTAGATCTGTGTATCTCATAGATTCACAGATACTCGAAGACCTCAGAGTCTCATGACCATTCTCGCCTTGCCAGTACTCTTCCTTAAGCAGTACCTCCTTTCTCTGGGAGGGCCATACTTATCAATGCTTGGGTAAATTTGGGGATACTTAGCAAATCCTCTACATTATATATATAAAGGAATACTGTGAGTCTCATTGCTTGACAAGCAGGGTAAGTTAATTTCCAAGATTTGTGAGGCACACTGGGATATAATCCTGTGTCTCCACTATGTTTTAGTTATCTACTGGTGAAGATGCATGTTCTTGATTCTAGTACTAGTGGGGAAAATGAACCTGTAGAGAAACAATAGGTCAAGGACAATTGGGTTTCTAATGGCCAGTTAAGCAAGAGAGAGGTCTCCTTTCAAAAGTCTAAGAAACTGGATAAAGGGATGGAGCTGCTCATTGGTAGCTCAGGGACTTCACGTCTGTAATCTGTTTGATAAGAAACCTTTGGGGTCTCTAAAATTATTTGATATGCTTAGTGAGATACAACCCATGGGGGCATTGTATTTGATAAATGGCCTGATCAATGCAGTCTATAAGTATAGACCATGATGATATTCCTTTAGCAATTAGCTGAGCTAAATAAAATAATTTCCTGACAGCCCTAGAGTTCTTTATTTTCTTTTTCAACACTTCCTTCTCTATTATTGCCACTCTTACTTGAAAAAAAAAAAAAAAAAAGAGCTGTCAACACCCTAAAAGACCTTATCTATTTTCCTCTGGAATAGGAGCTGTATTTTCTGACCAGTTTAAATAACTTTGTGTTTGTAAAGTGCTTTGTCTGTCACTCTAATGGAATGTTTACTATCACTCATTTACTGCTTCAAACTCTGCTTCAGTCTTCATGTCTCACTTCATAAGGCCTTGCTACACTCAGACTTACCCTGCTCCCTTATCCTAGCCCCAGTTCTCATCCATTCTCTCTTATTCTATATTTATAGTTAGTAAGCACCACCCAAGATTCCACGCTAGATTTATGTAGTTAACTTGTACTGTCGATTCATACAGCTGACTCAGGTACTGTAATTCTTATTTCCACAAACTCTCTTATTTCTAAATGCTAATCTCTGTTAGCAACACAATAGTTATCTTATACTCATATTACACTATAATATATGTGATAAAAGGAGGTACTGCCAGCACAGCTAGCCGGAATTATGTAAATAATTATATGTCATTTGCGAATACTAAACTAATTTATATAAGATGCTTGTGTTACAAATGTATTAGAACTGTATGTCATGTTTATATCAAATTGCTTTGCTCAAATGTGTGTTGAAAATGTATTTGTAAAATGCTGTTTTAAAATGTATCCACAGTGTGCCCTACTAGAAGAGAACAGAAATGTACATGCACTATTGTAACTGCTTAAATGTATATATTTTAACAGTGGAAACTGGAATACAGGAAGTTAACCTCAGTCCAGCAAAACTTTAGAAAAATATCTGAAATTAAATTACCTTATAGGCTATGCCATAAAGATGTTTCAAATCAGCTAGAGAGAGAAAGTCTATACTAGGAAACTTTCTGTATTGTCTTTAGAGTGAACTAATTCTTACTTTGCAAGCATGAAGGAATGTAATAGTTTTATGACTTCCAGCATCTGCCAAAGATCTGCCAGGTAGATGCTAAATACTGCCAGCTTCAGCTGTGGGAGTTTTGCCTGGAAAACCATACGTCAGATGACCACAAATGATGTCATTCTGCACACTATCCCAGCAGTAATATTTTAGATATTATTTTAAGTAATCTCTCAGTGAGACAGAGCATTCTGTCTTGGATCTGACAATAGGAAATATGTACCACATCATCTGTCTTGCTGTAATAAATTGAGCTATTAGGAGTGGTCCATACAGTGTCACAAAATAAATAAGCAAGTACTCTCACAACTTAAATGTCTCTCTACAAAGTTCAGCCACCATGAAAGGTTTAAATATATTTAATAATAAATAATAAAAGACCAAGACAATAATAAATATATATTCACAGTGACATCAGAGTTCAAAACCACATAAAATATTTAAAATAACATTGCAGTACAGGCTCACATAAATAAAAACAAAATCTAAACTAAGCTTCACTGTATTCCTTACATTATCTAAGAGAATTAAACTGTTCCCTAATAGCCTTGTTCTTGGTCAAACTACCATTTGTGTTAATATGAAAACTACACAGTAAGATTGGACACCCTTTGTTAAGGGACTTAAGGTAGCTGACAGGAGTGACTTGTGGCAGTGAAAACTACCTTATAGTCTGGGCAGAATGGGTATAGCTAGAAAACTTGTGTCAGCCTTTCCCAGGTGTGTGCGTTTAAATTAAACCTCAGAGTGTGTGTGTGTGTGTGTGTGTGTGTGTGTGTGTGTGTGTGTGTGTCAGCTACTTGGGCAGGGAGACGAAGCACTGGTTGGACAGAGAGGGTGCTGGAGGTCTTGGCTTGGTCACTCAGCTGAGAGCTCAACTCTACAGCTGTGCCAGTGGTGAGTCTTACTGGGGATCTGGAGAAAGCAGGAGAAACCAGCCGCAGAATGACTGTGGTCTTTGTGTGCTCTTAAGGGAAACTGCACTTTAAACAGAGAGCTGAATCTGGAAATAATGTGCATGTACTTGTTAACATCTCGGTGAACATCCCCCACTGCTGCCAGTGGTGAGGATTGAGGCTCCTTGATTACTGTCTGGCAGCGGTGGGTCGTAACAATATATATTCACATTCACCATCCTATAAGCCTTATTATAACTCCTAAACCTCCCATTCTACATCCATTTACTATATACTCTTCATTCACTGAACTCCCTTTACTTCTATTTAATTTCATTACCTACCACCACTCAAATGCATCTAATGCATACTCTGCCATGTTGTGAAATCACTGCACCAGCCCACCTCACCAAATATCATGTTACCCCATGCTAATAAACATTACCCATTACTGACCCACACTTCTTTGTAACATAATTCACCTCATCATCCCGAACTTCAAAATCTATCAAAAGCCAAAAACAAGGTCAGAAAAAGTACTTAAAACATTCACAATGGTCACTCTGTTCGCTGGAGAAAAGTTTAAGTGAACTGAAGTGTAGCTGTTACCTAAGTGAAACAGAAAGATCCATAAAAATTAAAAAAATATGAGAATGAGGCAATGCTTTTTACAAACACAAAAATAGTAAACATTTATTTTACATTTGCGATTCTTGAATAGGTAGCAGGCACAAATAAAAAGTGTAGAAGAGCATGATGGATTTTACATATCGTTTGGTATCTTTTTGTTTGCTTTATCTGTGTTGGAATACTAAATTATACACCTGTGACATCATGTACATCTGCATTACATAATTATCTATTTCCTGTTGCTTTTCCATTTTGATTAAGTCTTGCAGCAAATAAGACTAAGGTGATTAATTCAATAAACTTTTCTCCTGCGTGAGAGTGGTCATAGTGATTCACCTCACCATTCGACCAACGTATCACCATACTTCTACTGTTCAACTTCAGATATATCAAGTCAAAGTCCACACCTACTAGAATTGCACGAAAACCTAAAGCTACGTATGTTTACTAAAAATAATTCAAGCCAAAAACTTAGCAGGGTCATTCACCCCAAGCCTACACATTGGTAACACACCACCCCATCCAATGCAATATATGCTTCTTTAACCATTTCTCCATCAACCTCTGATTCCAGTCTTCTGTCCCTAGCATGAATATTTGGAGTAAATGTAACAAAATTTAACAAATTCATACATGTCTTATTATGCCTTTCTCTGCTACACTGGTTACTACTGAGGCGATCTCTGCTTAACATACAAGGCCATGTCAAACCCAGAGCTGTTGGACATGCTACACTTAAAGAAATCCCAATCCCTCAGAGCTACACGCTCCAGGGATCTAAACCTTGTCATCACAATAAACAAAACATGTTGGAGGGATAGGTTCCTGACCCAGAGACTCCCCAGACTCTGGAATAGATTGCCCATACATGTCAAGCAGAGTGCCTCTTTGGACCTCTTCAAGAGGAACCTTGACGATTGGATGGGAGAAAGGAAATTCACCCCAGGGATCACGTCAGTCGCCCTGCTAGACAGGGGTCCAGGAAAGTAAATAATGTGGGAAGAAATAGCCAGGGAATTGTTATGGCTAGGCTTGTATAGGCCCTAGGGCTGATAGCCTAGTACCAACCAATGAACCTATGAACCTTGCAAAGCACATGCAGCAGCTGGAGAGGCCACAGAGGTTCCTCACCAGGAGAATCCAGGGCCTCAAACACCTGCCCTACACAGATATACTAAAAGCTCTGTCCTTCTACTCAGTTTTCATACAGACTCCTCCGAGGTGGCCTCTGTCTGGCACACAAAGCAATCTCAGACCCTGCCTTGATGGTACTGCTGCATATCCGCAAGTCAAGCTCCACTCGAGCAACCCATACGCGCAACCTCAACCTGGTCTTTGATATCAATTGGACTTGTTGGTAGGACAGATTTGTGTCCCAGACACTCCTCCATCTGTGGAATAGACTCCCTCTCCATGTCAAGCAGAGTACATCCTTATCCCTTTTTAAGCACAACCTGGATAACTGGATGGGAAGCAGAAAACACACTCCTGAGATTCCACCTGTGTCCATGCTGGACAGGGGCTCGGTCTGCTGACTTGTCTAGACATGGGCTAAACTCTTGGCTAGGCTTATAAGGGCCTCAGTGCCAATAGCCTAGTGACCTCCTATGATCCTATGATCTGATTAAAAAAGAAGCGCTAAATAATGAAAGCATGACCACCCCAATTTAATATACTCACGATCAATAGGAACATAATCATTCAGGTGGTATTGCCATTTTCTACAAAAATAAATGGCCTTGAAATAACCTCCTTCCCTTACAGATCCAGAAATTTAACCATGCTGAATTCATCTGTCTCCTCAAAATCAATAGCGGAAAGACACTGGGCCAAATTCAGGAAGCCTCCGTGTAAGAGTTATAACTCTTACACGGAGGCTGCAGTGAAACTGTGTGATGTCAGCATGTCATGCATATGCATGAGGTGCATGAGGCATGCTGAATCACACTAGTAACTCTTACACGGTCCGTGTAAGAGAGTAGGGGGCATGTCTGTAGGCTAAGCCCTGCAAGCGGACACGCCCCCGGAAGACTAGAATGGCTGAAAGTAAACAGCCATGAGAGAGGCCATGGAAATGTGAATAAACACACTACACAACACATGCCCCGATAGACCATCACTGTATAAAGTGAAGAGATGTTATAAAATTAAATTAAAACCTTTTTTTTTTTTAAAACCCCGTAAATGTTTGCTACTGTGTACTCCGTGTGCTGGTGTGCTACTAGCGCAATCACAGTTAGCAGTCAGTGGAAAAGGATATAAGAACTAAATATGCAAAGTAAGCCAAGAAGTAATAGCTTAGCGGTAGAGTTGCTGGCCTAAGAGTAGGCAGGCAGGGTTCGAGCCCCCACAACAACCTTTTTTTTTTGTAAAGAAGCACTAAAAAGCCCCCTGACAGTATTGTACAAATGTAAATGTATTCCCTTTTGTAAAATGGAATGAAATGGAGCATATATTCAAGTAACACAATAATAAAAATAGTGATTAATCTAATGATAGCTAAGCTGCTGTGAGACGGAGTGCCCGTAGCTGAGTAGTGTTTAAAAAGCTGCAAACTGCGTGCCCGTTGCTAAGCACTGGTTTAATAGGCTGAAACCGTTTGCAACTAGCTGTGCTTAGCTGAACATGTGTGTCACTAGCCAATTAAGGTTTATCCCAGCGCACACCGCTTTGCGCGCTCCCACAAGCTAACTGCCAGTGCGCATGCGTTACCTCCGCGCAAACGAGCGCAGACCTGGTTTTAAGTGCTTAAAAGTGCTTTTGGCATGTTTGATTGACAGGTCCTCAACGCATATCTTTCAGGAAAATCAAAAATCAGTTGTCAGATTCGAACCCAGGATACCATGCACTAGAGTCAAGGTACTAAACTACTAAGCCATCACAGCAATACCTAGAAAGGCAGAAATAGCATATATATGGGATAAAATCCAGAATGGAGCATGATAAAGCATTTCCAGTGAAGTAGATACAATTCCAAAACGGCCAATCAGAGAAATGTGCGGGAAAAGCGGCATATATAAGCCCCATAGGTGGGAATACACAGCAGAAGCGATTGTAGAACAGACCTGCAGTTAGAATGAGTAGAGTAGGTGAGGGACGTTGCTTTTGAGCGTTGGGCGCGAGGAGTCCAGATACATGGTCTGGCTCCTTGTCCATCATCACGAGGCCCAACTCATGCAGGGCCAGGTCTCATGGGGAGTGTATAGGGCAGAGGCATGGGACCAGTTGGCTCGTGATCTGACCAGTGCTACTGGCATTCCACGCACTGGTGAGCAGGTCCGTCACCACCATGCGGACCTGAAGCGACGCAAGGAAGACCAGTTGACCGAATGGATCCAGGAGGCCCGGGATATGCCCAACGCCCCACTACTGAGTAAGTTACATTTTGCTTATGTATGTAAGGATTTCAACTGGCGATACCATGGAGATGTGTAGTCCAATATTACTTCTTTCGTATTACAGCTGCAGGTGTCCGCTCTGTGAATCGCCAGATGTATGGCCGTAGGCTGGGGCTGCGCCACCATGCAGGTTAGTAACCCCACCCATTACTTGTAAATAAATATTGTACTGTAGCATGTATCAGAACACTGCAGTGTATTGATTAAAAGTAATATAATGTGCAAGCAGGAATTGTAAGTCTGCAGGTATGGCTGCAACAAGTTCATCAGTATGCAAGTGTAACTGGAAATATAACTGATAGAATTAAACAGTGCTGTAATACAGATGTCCCACCATTAATTAAAATAGTGTAACCTGCAGTAGTCTCGAGAGTACAGCTTCAGAATCTGAGGTAGTCAAATGTGAGATATATTCCTGTTGAAATGCTGAATCATGACAGAAGTGAGGCTGTTGGAAAGTGTTTGAATCACCACCAGTCTAACATGTGAACAAAGCCTAGAAGTAGCAACCTGAACTGAGAAGTTGCAGGATGTGTGAGAGTGACAGAAAGGGTCATGTATGAATAAATAAAGTAGTAATAACCCCTGAATATAGTAGCCCCAGTGTGTTTCTACAGAACTAAATGTATGTGGGAAGTACAACTTAATATCCCAAACTGATTTCAGTGTGTCAGAATCTGGAATGTCTAGGCCAAATGCTGTATATGGTGATCACAGTAAACAATTTGCAGATAGAATGAATGATTATCTGACAGACTAAACAGCCATAGTTGTCCCCTGTCCTGTCATCAAAGTGTAGCAGGATGATGTATCTGATCAAATTCAAAATAAGTAGGATAGTGATGTATTTGTAACAGGTGTAGCTTGACAGTCAAATAAAATTTATTTTGAAACATCATCCTCAACTTAATTGTGTACCTTATACAAATGTAAATCAATGTGTAACATATGAATGTGTCATCACTTTCTATCTCCGCCCAACCCTATAATTCCATATAACAACACCCACTAAATAATGGTATGTGAACATTTCATTAATCATGGACATTTGTCCGTTTAAAAATATATGCATGTCTGTTCGTGCATGTGCCCTGTTCATACCTGCAAATCTGATGGCCTGTTGCCATTAATCAACCCTGCATGTTGTTTGACTGTGTATTTCTGTTCAAATAATGCATGTGATATTGATATGCCCCTTGTTCAATGGTGTTAATATCTGGGTGTTTGTTTGATGGGAATACCAATGCATGCTGTTACAACTAATCTGAATGGAATAAAATGCCACTAACCCAAACTAACATAACAACTCACAAACCTAGAACGCTTGGGAAGGCGGGTCCCAGCGGACCCACCTCTCCCACCTCAGCTGGCGCCTGCACCTGGCACTAGTGCCCAGGCCGGACCCCCCTCCGGTGGCCCTGTGCCACCTTCGGGTGGAAGCGCTGCAGGGGATGGGGCCGGTCCCCCCTCTAAAAGTGTGGCTGGAGGGGTTCGTCCACTCACCCTCCGCGGTGTCCGGTCTGTGGTGCGAAGGGAGATCCAAGACACTGTACTTGGGCTCCTACGCCAGCTTGAGGCTCGTGTGGCACAGCTAACGGCCCCGGCTGTTGCCCCGCCTACACAGCCCCCAGCACAGCCCCGTCCTGGGCTGTGAAGGAACAGTGGCAACTGCCTATGGGTGGGGACGTCAGTTCCACTGTTGCCATCTGTGGGCTCATGCATCTTGGAAATCCCAACCTCCATCCCCGTCAATTGTGTAACCCCCCCACGTGTGTCATACACCGCCCCTGTATGCGTCTTGTCTGTCTTGTCTGTTAACCTACCCAACCTACCTCCCCAGCTATACCGACTTCCTTCACATGACATACCACTCTCACCTGAAAAAAAAAAAAAAGGGCACTCTGTACCCACAAAAAATTACGCCCATACATAGCTGTCCATGTCGAACACATGTCTGCTTGACATTGAAACAGTTAATTACAATTGGCTCTACAACAAATATTAATGTTGTCCTGACACCTCTCTCAGGGGTGAAAGGTTTCCAATGTCTCACCAAAATACATGGAAATGCACAGCTGTTGCTGCCAAAGACATGGGTATCTATGGGCCTTACCTACATCCCTCCTGCAAATCCCACGCTTGTTTCCCTACTGTCTTACCCTCTTTGTGACCCCTTTTTCACCACTTTCCTGTCACCCCTTTTCTTTTCTTTCAAAGAAATTAGCGGTGTGCGCTTGTGTTAGCGGAGCTCACCGCCAGTCTTGTCACGTGAGCTCAGCGCAAACGGCGCAGACCTGGTTTAAAGTGCTTAAAAGTGCCTTTATGGCACTTTGATTGACAGGTCCTGTACTCAGTTTGAAAGTTTGCTAAGAAAAATAAATTCCCACTGTCAGTCTTGAACCCAGGACCTTGGTAACATTAGTCTGTATGACCTACCACTAAGCCATGCCTGCTTTACAAGAACACAGTGCTAAAATAAATATAACATGTAATAGTAGAAATCAGTATAAAAGCAATATAGGAGATGTACTATCCAAAGCATGTCAGGTAGAGTTTTAATGGCCAAATTACTGGATTCCCATACTAGTTCAGTGTGAACAGAAACAGCCCTGCTACCTGTTAGCTTGTACATAATAACGTAAGGTAATGTACATATGTGAAGGTATGTATATCTACACATACATATATATAAATATATATTAATACATATGAAATATAGTCGTAGGTCTCAGTAGCCATACACACTCACTACAGGAAACAGTGAACATAATTGCAGCAACCTGAATCTGCAACACAGCCTGACCCCTGTGTGACCTACTTACCCTTCTAACTGCTTAAAGGTGGCCTCAGCACTTTGATTGACAGGTCCTGTACTCAGTTTGAAAGTTTGCAAAGTAAAATTCCCACTGTCAGTCTCAAACCCAGGACCTTGGTAACATTAGTCTGTATGACCTACCACTAAGCCATGCCTGCTTCACAAGAACACAGTGCTAAAATAAATATAACATGTAATAGTAGGAATCAGTATAAAGGCAATATAGGAGATGTACTATCCAAAGCATGTCAGGTAGAGTTTTAATGGACAAATTACTGGATTCCCATACTAGTTCAGTGTGAACAGAAACAGCCCTGCTACCTGTTAGCTTGTACATAGTAACGTAAGGTAATGTACATATGTGAAGGTATGTATATCTACACATACATATATATAAATATATATTAATACATATGAAATATAGTTGTAGGTCTCAGTAGCCATACACACTCACTACAGGAAACAGTGAAGATATATGCAGCAACCAGAATCTGCAACACAGCCTGGCTCCTGTGAGACCTACTAAGCCCTTTAACTGCTTAAAGGTGCCTCCAGCACTTTGATTGATAGGCCCTATACTCAACTCAAAAGCAGAATATGAGCATACTAGTAGGCCCTACCACAAGACCATTGTAACACTAGTCTGTATGACCTACCACTAAGCCATGACTCTCATGCAGGAATATAGTGCTAAATAAGTGGAACATGTAATAGTAGGAATGAAGATAAAGGCAATATAGTATGTCTACTACCCAAAGCATGTCATGCAGATTTTTATAGTCCCAATTACTGGATTCCCATACTAGTGTAGTGTTAACAGAAACAGCCCTGCTAATTGTTAGCTTGTACCCAATAATGTCAGCTAATGTACATATATGAAAGTATGTATATGTACACAGATATATATATATATTTATATAGCAATACATATGACATATAGTTGTAGGTGTCAGTATGCATACACACTCACTACAGGGAACAGGCAAGATAAATGCAGCAACCTGAATTTACAACACAGCATGAAGCATGGGAGATGTACTAACCTTCACACTCACAAAACACTGTCAACAGCATACCAGCATGGTCCACGCCCTACAATCTGAAAGGGCAACGCCTATCTCACATACCCTTTTATAGCAGTGTCCTGAAATCACAGTGAGACATGCAATCAGTACACACCCAGCTGCATGCAATTAGCAAATGCTGCCTTACAATTGGTGCAGAGGCCATCGCATGGACCTATGCAGATACCTACAAAAGCACTGAGTACCCACACTACACTCACGCAATACATTCATTGCACAAACACTACGGATAAAGAGAGAGAGAGAGAGAGAGAGACAGAGAAAACAACCAAACAAATATTAGGACTGCCAGCAGCAAAAGTAGCAGCCAGCAGCAAGGAGCAAGCAGCAAGCAGCACCACTGGCACAGCAACAGCTGCCACAAACACAGGTAATACAAAGTAGCAGGTTAATCCTGTGTATACTGTGACACCTCCAAATGTATCATAGTTCACTATCTATAGGTATGTCCATGAGATAGGTTGTGTGTACATAGTCATGAAATATAAACATATGTAATATTCTTGTACATGTGGGCCATAACTAACACTTCCATAGCTTAGAACACAAGGCCAGTTGTGCATATGATGCAGTAGTTCCCAGGGTCAGTAGAGGTTCCTCCTCATTGGTGTGGGACCACTGTGTATGTATGGTAGTGTTCAGGTACATATCCTGTAGTATGGCCAGGGATTAATATCAGTCTGTCATGTGGTGCTATGTCCTCCAGGGGTGAATGTAGCACACATCCAGGGATACCATTTGTAACAGTGATGATATGTGTTCTGCAATGATGAGGGTGGCTCTCACCTGGACATGTGAGAGGATAGGGAGGTTACAGTCATCTGGGATAACTAATAACACGTGTGTAGGACAATGGGGGGGGGTACCTGCACCTAAACTGTCTGCAACAATGTTGCCAATATCTGTGCATTTGGTGAATGTGAAGCATCTTAACACTGCAGACAACAGATGCCTTCCCATCATGTGAATCTGCCCTGTGCTGCAGTAGCCTCCTACTATTGTTATACAATATGCCTGTATCTGTAGTCCACTGGACAGGATTAATAAGTGGTGTGCAGTTGTTCTGGGTTAGATAACTGTGTGCACAGTACATGCAGTATGTGGGATGTCTGTGGTAAGCATATGCAAAGGTGCTGGCGGTGTGTGCTGTGGCTTCCACTGGCCTAGTGGGCTGCATGGATAGCATCACTGTCATAACTACTGAATAACTGTGTAATAACATGCATACATAGCAAGGTAGTGTACTGTGCTTGTGGTGTTGTTCGGATATGTATATCCAGGCTGAGTAATGTGTGTCCACATCACAGGGTTGGATGGCAGCACACATCCAGTATGTATGGATGAACACCCAGAATGTGTCAGACGTGTCACCTGTGCAGAAGTATCTGGCCATTACCTGTGCATCCCCCACAACACACACACATGCAACATATGGCAGAAGTACTATAGCAGTACACACATGTTCATAGGTTCATACTAGGCTATCTGCTCGAGGGCATTTACAAGCCTAGCCCATCGTTTTGTGGCTTACGCCACCCCTTTAGTATGGGGAACTATACCCATTATTTTGCTGTGCCTCTGTCGAGCAGTGACACTGAGGTAATCCCTGGGGTATATCTGCGATCTCCCATCCATTGGTCAAGATTTCTCTTGAACAAGACCAGCGAGGTGCTCTGCCTCACATATACCGTGATTTTGTTCCACAGCATAGGGAGTCTTTGTGTGATTAATCTATCCCTCCAGCACATCCTATTAATAGCCGTGTCGAGGTTTAAGTCTCCCGCCCTTGTGGCTCTGATGGATCTAGATTTTTTGAGGTGAAGCATATTCATCAAATCTGGGTTTGACATGGCCTTGTATGTTAGGCAAAGGTCACCTCTGAGCAAGCGGTAAGCGACTGAATAGAACATACATGGACATGCTGGAGGGGCATATTCCTAACCGAGAGGCTCCCTTCACTCTGTAATGAGAATTGAGAATGAACAGTTCATAGGTTCATACTAGGCAATTTGCCCTAGGGCATTGGTAAGCCTAGTAGAATGTGTTTGTCTTTTGCCACCCAATCACAAGTTATGCTGCTATGCCCTTGTCCGACTTTAGTATACTGTGCCTCTGTCTAACAGTGACATAGAAGTGATACCTGGGGTACAGCTATGATCTCCATCCACTCATCCAGATTCCTATGGAAGAGAGTCAATGAGGGACTCTGCCTAACCAGTAGTGTGAGCTCATTACAGAGTGAAGGGAGCCTCTCGGTTAGGAATATGCCCCTCCAGCATGTCCATGTATGTCAGTGCTGAGGTCCAGCTCTCCTGAGCATGTGGCTGTATGGGACTCTGATTGCCTGAGGTGCATCACGTTCATTACTGCTAGGTAGGACATGGCTGTATATGGCACACACAGATTGCCTCTGAACAGGCAGTATGCCACTGAGTCCAGCTTGATTCACTTTACCTGGGCAGCATATGACATCTGTGTGAGCCATTGCATCCCCTTGATGATGTACTGTTGTCCTGTACCAGTTGCTGTAGGTGTCTGGTTAGGTACATCCCAAAAGGTGCATTGTACGCAATTATAGGCCTGATGATGGATGAGTAAAGAGGCACAATGACCTCCCCTGCCATACATGTAAATCAGTCATGATTAGCTGGGCTATATAACATGTCTGTCAATCCACGTTGGCCATGTGGTAGACAAATGACAGACCGCTACCATGTTTCTTCCCCAGGTCCCCAACTACGTCTTCTGTACTCGATGGCCTAACACCTATGTTGTACTGTGCCACCAATGTGGAGGCGTGGGAATCTGCATTGAATACTGATACTCCCCTCCCTTGTTCAAGTGTTGGGGCCGACAAGAATGGTAACAGCTATAACGTGGTAGTACTGGTGTGCTCCTGTGAAACCTGAAACAGGTTCATGTTACTGCACAGATATCGATGTCCAGAATGCTAGGTAGGGTTTTGAGTGCGTGCATCCTTGGGTCTAGACATCCAGTGTTGAGTAGCATCACTCTTACTTCCTCATCCTTTGTGATACAAATGGATGTGGGTTTGGCATATGAGCCTTGCCTAATACAGGCACTATGGGTGTAGCAGGAGGCTCCGCCAAATGTCAATAGGACTGTGGTGACAGGTGCAAGCTGTCCCTAGCAAAGCATACCACCCCAAGATGGCAGGCATTGGCACACCTGTGAATGACACCAGTATGTCAGTCAATTGTTGGAAGGGATCATCGTGCCTTGATATTGTGGCATCGTTCTAGGTGAGGGTAGGATGCTACTCAAGGTCAGGGTCAAACTGTCTCGGGCTACGTGCTCAGACAGCTCTGTAATGTCTCATGTCATGTAGTCCAGGGAGGAATGTGTCAAGCCATTCACAGCAGCATGGACATTGACTGAGTCATACCTGTACCTGCCTTGGGGTTACCTGAGTGTTTGTGTTATGTGGCAGGTCATAGTGCCTGACAGGCTGCACACCGTGACCCTCACCTCGTTAAGCCTGGTGAACGTGATGTGAGTGTGCCTGATGATAGAGGCACCTAGTACAGGTGTATGAGGTGTGTTGTTAACTGTTAATGGCTGTGAGTGTTCAGCACATTGGCTTTGTGTGATATGTGTTGCACATGTTCGTTTATGTGGTAGTGGTTGCCTGGATGTCTGCTTAGGAGGTCTCTGCTGCATAGGCAGAGCTGTGGTCTGAGCCTACAAGTATGATCATGTGTGATCATGTGTTAGGTCGCTGTTGTGATAGGTCTACGTGAGACTGGAAGTGTAGTGAGTGATCCCCTTTGCCACCTGACTGGTTATGGCGGTATTGAGTAGACAGAGCCTAGCCTCCAGTCTGGTATATGGTTGCATCACTCACATGAGTTTGAATTTGTTGTTAGGAGGAGGGGGTTGTCTGTGTACATGCATCTGTTCTAACATTGTCTCTGGAGTACCACACTCACCAGCTGGACTGGGGAGGGAACTGACAACTGACCTCTGGACATGCTAGAATACTATTGTGAACTCTGTAATCACTAATGATTGAAAACAAGGTCCAGTGGGGAATTGTTTGATTATCCTACTCCGTTTTGTGGACATTACTTGAAGAAGTGTTACCTTACATGTGTTATCAGTACCACCACCTTCTGTTTTGTAGTTTTGTTTCTATAGGGTGCTATCAACATCACTGCTTGTTAAGGGTAATGACCACCCTGCAGTGCATAGCCCCATGTGGCAAAAGCCACATCCCACCCCATCATTGTGCACACACACTAACCCCACCAACAGTAAAACACATACTTTCCATTTGCAAGATTCAAACCCATACCTAACTGTGCAATGACAGTAGAAACAGACACATTAGCAGAGTGTGCTATTTGCAGTAGTTGGAGAAATCTTTACCAATGCTGTACTTAGAGGGTGCTGACATCATCTGTGTGTAGGAGGAGGGATGTGCACCCTGTAGTGTGTTCTCCCAGTTGGCAAAGGCAGTTAACCCTCCCAGCATAGTGCACACACATAAACCACACTCATACTAACACACATACATTCCCTTTGCAGGATTCAAACCCCTACCTAACTACGTTATGACACTGAAGAAAGACGCATTAGCAGAATGCGCTATGCAAATTACTGGAGGACTTTACTACAGGTGATATAGTTATACAGTCCTGACATCATCAGTGTTTCAAAGGGGGATCTGCATCCTGTGCGATACTGTCACGGTTGCTAATAGGGACATTTCCCACACACACACATCGATGTGTTGGAGGTTTGCATATGTGGGGGATCCAGAACTCCAGTGTGATTAGTATATGGTTTGATTGCAACAATGAGGGATATACTCCCAGTGGTGAGCAGTTTGTACTCATGTTTGTAAAGATCAGCTCTAGTATATCTGCCCCTCTTGTGGGAAGGTTGGTTACCTGTTCCATAGCCAAAGAATGTCTGATCAATGGGAACCTTAGAGCTTGGGTATTGTGGCTTGTGTAATGTTCACAGTCTATGTTTGGGTAGCTGGCATCACCCAGTATGATGGTGTTTGCAGAGTAATCTAAACTCCCCTGTGTCAGCATGAAGGCTGTGTGGGAGTCCTGAGTTTGAGAGGGTGCTGCAAGAGCTCCTCTGTGTCTCTTTCCATGTGGTCCAGGGAGGTACGTCTCAGGTTGTTTGCACCAGCATGGACAATGTCTGCCTCATAGCTGTACTTGCTGTGGAGTGACCTGTGTGCCTGTGTTATGTGGCACATTATATCACCCAACAGGTAGCTAACTGTGACCCTCACCTTGCTCTGTCTGGAGGGCGGCACGTCTGTCAACAGCTCATGTCAAGCAAGTGCACACCCCTCATAAATGATGTGGAAACCTTCAAAGGCCCAAGGCCTGTTGAAAATATGGACCAGACTGCAGATACCTGTATAGAGGCATTCTGTGGACACATTCAGGAATGCATGGATCATGAAGCCACATATGAAAGCATGACCCAATTCTCCAAAGGCAGATGTCCTGGGCGCCGGACACCAGCCATAAACACATTATACAATAGAAGGATGACGCCACTACATGATACAACAACCTCCCAAAATGTGAAGGCACCACTGATGAGTATTGGAAGACAACTACAGGCACCCATATGATTGTCTAAGGCCATCTTTGAGAGAGGATTCCACAAGCCACTGAGGATAATCACAAGGCTGCCTGTAGTTATGTTAGTAACCTGGGTGGTACTACCCTGATATGCTCAGAGGTAATCCAATATGTCACACAAAATATAAAACACACAGACATTGCCATCATCCTAGTGGACAGGTTCAATGCTGCCTTCTCTCCCCACCACACCAAAAGGGAAAATATGTCTCGCAGCACAGTGCTTCCCCCCCTGACATCACAGATGCTCAGGTAAGAGATGCCCTTCCCAAAGCAATAAACACTGCATCAATGGGACCAGACAGTGTCCCAGGCTGTGTCCTACATGAACCACAAGAAGAGCTACACCCAGACATAACACCACTGTTCAATCCCAGCCTTAATACACGATATGTGGCCAGAGAGTGGCATACAGCAACAGTGGTCCCTCAACATGCAGGTGGTGCCGTCACGGATCCTGGACACTACTCACCCCATATGTCTGACTAGCTTTGTCTGCAAAGCTATGGCAAGGATCATCATGAACCTCACATATCTAGATATTGTGGACCTACAGACATGTCACCATACACAGTTTGGCTTTGTCAATGGCAAATCCTGCCTATCAAACCTGTTTGATTTCTTTGAAACAGTCACCAAGGCCACTGTCAAGGGGTAGGAGGTCCACACAGCCTACCTGGACCTTGCATAAGCCTTGGATACAATACCCCACTTGTGCATTCTAGGGAAGCTCACCAGTGTACATATTAACCCCTATGTCACTATGGGTATTGCACAGTGGTCAAGGGCAGAACACACATGGTAGAATTGCTGGAGCCATGTCAGCCTCCAACCTGGTACAAGTGGTGTCCCACAAGGCACAGCCCTAGGAGCTGTCATGTTCACTATATATTTGTCATAGGTACAGGCCAACATGGAAGTACTGTGGCTCAGCAAGTTGCAGGTGACTGCAGACCGAACACCATAATCAACTCACCAGCTAACACACGCATCCTCCAAAAGGGACTCTTGCAAACACACAACTTGTGCCACAGCCATGGCCTCAACGTGAATGACAGAAAGAGTATAGTCATCCCCTTTGTCAAACAGTAAGTGACCA
The DNA here is from genome assembly GCF_019279795.1 of Protopterus annectens. Taxonomy (NCBI): domain Eukaryota; kingdom Metazoa; phylum Chordata; order Ceratodontiformes; family Protopteridae; genus Protopterus; species Protopterus annectens. The sequence continues at coordinate 524,333,642 of NC_056743.1, forward strand.
CAACGTACCACATATGTGTTAATCCAGTAAGTGCAGACCAAGGAATTATGGACCTTGGGGTATGCAGGCTGATAGCATTCTACCATTTGACAACAACATGGACAAAGTGGTTAGGTAAGCATGTTATATGGGCCACATCATCATGGGATCCACATGTAGGCCAGGGGAGGACATTGTGCCCCTTTACTCATCCCTCATCATGCCCATAATTGACTATGATGAACCTGTCAGCATGCACCTTACCAGACACCTGCAGCAACTGGAGCTACCACATATGTACCTCGACAAGGGGAACAAAGTGCTCAAACAGATGCCACATACTGACTGGTTAAAGTAGCAGCAGCTCTACTCAGTGACATACTGCCTCTTCATAGGCAATCTGTGCCTGACATAGAAGGCCAGGTCATACCCTCACGTAATGGCCATGCTGCATCTCAGAATATCCAGATCCCACCAGGATACACGCTGGAAATACTTGAACCTCAGGAGTGATATACATAGGACATGGTGGAGGGGCACATTCACAACTCAGAGGCTCCCTTCATTCCTGATTATTATCCCAATAGAGGTTAGGCAGACTAACTCAGTGACTATCTTCAAGAGCGATATTAATGACTGGATGTGACATTGTAGGGTTACCCTGGGTATCACTTATGTGTCACTGTGAGAAAGAGGCACAGTATACTAACCTTGGAAAAGGGCATAGCAAGACAGATTCACAATGCATGTTGAAAGGCACACACATTCTGGCTAGGTGGATACATGCCCTTGGCAGATATCCCTGTACGAACCTATGGACCTATGTCTCTTTTTCACCATTGGCCCTATGTGCTGTCAATCACCAATGTAATCTCAATACTCCGGTAGCATGTGCAAAGGTCAGTTGTCAGTCACCTCTATGGTACAGTTGTGGAATATGTGTGTCATGTAGTAATGTCACAGCTGCCACATGTACACAGTCAACCCTATCCCCTACCCACTGATGTACATCACATGTGTGAGATGGAAACACATGGCCAAACTGTAACAACAACATACAAGTCAGTCAGATGCATGGACACATATGACTCAGTCATTGTCCATGCCACCACAGCTGATGTGGGATGTCGCTCACTGGGATACATGATAGGGAACATGGAAGGGATCACTGAGCAAGTGACACAGGCTGGTAGACCCCTGACCTTGGTTGGCATCAGACCCTCACCAGGGATTCCGACAAATTACTGAATGCTAATGAATAAGTGTAGCTACAACACCCTAGCTGAATGGTTCTTAGCATGCAGTCACTGCATTGCTATGGAATACTGTCTTACCACTCCCACAACAGGTGAGAACATGCAGCTCCTGTACATCAACAACATGTAGACTTTATGCCCCAGACCAGGTGTGCATCCCTCACTACTAGGCTGATAGCATCTACATCTCACACTGTATATACACATCCCACATGCAGCATCTGCACAGAAGACCACGGTCATAATGTTACCCTGTGCAAATACCATGTATTCACATGTGGCAGGCATCACACATGGTAACTATTGAAAGTCACAGGTACATATGTGTATTTGGCACACACATACATCATGTGTTCATTGCCATAACCGGTGTAATCAATGTCATGCATTATTGTGAGGGACAACCCACACACATGGGCATTCTGTGTGTGCACAACACACATGGCATGTCTGTAATCAAAAGCCATACATAATTGTGATATCGTTTAGAAAGGGGTATGTGCATCCTGTAGTGTGTTTTCCCAGTTGCCAAAAGGGATATATCAATCATACACACTTACCCCCCTTCACACACACTTGCCACCTGCTGGATTCAAACTCCTACCTAACTATGTTAAGACGCTAGAGACGGACGCATTAGCACAGCGTGCTATTCGCATTACTGGGGGATTTCCTTTCCCCTGATATACTTGTAGGGTGCTGACATCATCAGAGTTTAGAAAGTGGAATGATCATCCTGTGGTGTGTTTTCCCAGTTGCCAAAAGGGATGTTTCTTTCATATACACTTACACACACACTTACCCCCCTTCACACACACACTTGCCACCTGCTGGATTCAAACCCCTACCTAACTATGTTAAGACACTAGAGACGGACGCATTAGCACAGTGTGCTATTCGCATTACTGGGGGATTTCCTTTCCCCTGATATACTTATAGGGTGCTGACATCATCAGAGTTTAGAAAGTGGAATGATCATCCTCTGGTGTGTTTTCCCAGTTGCCAAAAGGGATGTTTCTTTCATACACACTTACACACACACTTAACCCCCTTCACACACACTTGCCACCTGCTGGATTCAAACCCCTACCTAACTATGTTATGACACTACAGACGGACGCATTAGCACGGCACGCTATTCGGATTACTGAGAGAATCCTTTTCTCCAATATACTTATAGGGTGCTGACATCATCAGAGTCTAGAAAGTGGAATGATCATCCTCTGGTGTGTTTTCCCAGTTGCCAAAAGGGATGTTTCTTTCATACACACTTACACACACTTAACCCCCTTCACACACACTTGCCACCTGCTGGATTCAAACCCCTACCTAACTATGTTATGACACTACAGACGGACGCATTAGCACGGCGCATTATTCGGATTACTGAGAGAATCCTTTTCTCCAATATACTTATAGGGTGCTTACATGATCAGTGTCTAGAAAGGGGATGAGCATCCTCTGGTGTGTTTTCACATTTGCTAGGGGTAACATTTGGACCAAGTGTGTGAGCATGCCCAGTTCAGCCTTCCCATGGCATGTAGTGTGAAAGATGTCTCATTTATCTAAGTGTGTGAGCATGCCCAGTGTGGGCTTTACATATGTTGAACTCTGCAGCCCATCACATTTGTGGATGAGTGTGACCTTCAACAAATACCTCCAGTTTATGGTTGTGTGTTCTGTGCCATGTTGTGTAGTTACTGTCTGAATGCTTTTGTGTGAACAAAACAGGGAGTATACTGTGCCTGCAGGTTTTGCATGGGATACTTTGCACACAATTGTCAACATCCGTTCATACTGACCTAACACTGTAGCACTGTCTAGTGTAGTGTTTCAGTACTTTCACTGTGGTGGTCAGTATCCTGGGCTTTAGTCCTATCACTGCTTGACATTTCCATAGTGTGCACAACAGCCTGGTTAGGGTCCAGTTGTGCACATCTGCACAAAGGCAGTGCCTCTACAGACCCTGTTAATTGCTGCCCCATAAGCTTAACAAGTGTAGTCTGCAAATCTATGGAGAGGATCATAATTGAGCTCATAAACAAAGATATAGGGGACATGCAGACATTGTACCCATCCCATTTTGGCTTGGTCAGGGGCAGATCATGCCTTTTGTACTGGGTTGACATCTTCAAATTGGTCACTTAGGCCATTGTTGGGGAAAGGCAGTCCATACAGCCTACCTTGGCCTTGCAAACACTTTCAACACAATACCCCACTCAGGTATTGTGGAAAACCCTAACAACTGAAATGTAAACCCATATGTCACAAGATGGGTTGCAAACTGGCTTAAGGACGGGACCCACAGGGTTAGAGTTGCTGGCACTATGTTAGACTCCAGGCTGGTCACAGGTGGTGTCACACAGGGCTCAGTCCTTGGCCCCATTGTTTGTCATGTACTTCCCAGAAGTACAGGCCAACATGGGAGGACTTTGGATGACAATGTTAGCAGATGACTGCACACTGGGCACCATAGTGGACAGTGCATCACACACAGATATCCTTCAGAAGGGACTCACAGTAACTGATAGCTGGTGCCAGGGCCATGGCCTGAAGTCAAAGTGCACAACATGTGTAGACATACCCTTCAGGAAAAGCAAGGTGACCCCAAGCTACCATATAGGTGGCAATCCTCTAAGCACAGAGGAGGTTATCATGGACCTGGGGACCCAGGTTGACAGTCGCCATTCTTCTGAGACTCACATTGCTAAAGTGGCTAGGAAGACCTTCTACATTGCCCACCTGATCAGGATGGGATTCACATCCAGATCTAGTGGGTCATTGTTCCCCTGTACTCTTCACTTATCAGACCGGTGATCGAGTCGAATGCCCTATTCTGGATGTATCTCACCCAACATCTGCAGCAATTGGAGACACCCTGGCTGTCCCCCACCTAAAGGATCAAGGAACCCCAACAGCTGTCATATGCTGCCAGATTGAAGACACTCACACTCTATTCACTCACATACCATCTGCTTAGAGGTGACATGTGCCTGACATGCGAGGCCATGTCCAAACAGAGATTAATGGACATGCTCCACCTCAGACTCAGATGATCCACCTGAACCACTAGTGCAGGTGACTTGCACCTTAGCAGGGATGTATGTTGGACATGTTGGAGGGATGGAGTTATCGCTCGGAGACTCCCTATGCTGTGGAATACAATCCTGGTCCATTTGAGGCAGAGCACCTTGCTGGCTGTGTTCAAGAGGTATCTTGACCTAATGCTAGTCGGAGAATGTGTTTGTCCATCAACACATTGTAAGCGTGGTTTGCCATGTCATATGTCTTGTTTAGTATACTGTGCCTCTGTCTACCTGTGACATAACATTGATACCCAGGGTAAACCTCCCATCTCCCATCCACTCATTAGGATTCCTGTTGAGGGGACTCAACCAGTGTCTCTATGGACAACCTGTACTGGTAGTTTACTCATGTGTGGGGGTGGCTTCTGTGTTTTGGATAATGCAGTACAGCCTGTCCTATATATGTCAGTGCTGGGGTTCAAGTCCCTCATGTGCATAGCTCCCTGCCATTCAGATTGTACAAGGTGCAGCATGTGCATTGATTCCAGCTTGGACATGGCTTTCTACATCAGGCACAGCTTGCATCTGGGTGGACAGCATGGCAGTGTGTGGAGCTGCACTCTGTTTAATCAGACTACACATTACATGTGTTCCAGCTCTGTCATACTCCTGGTGAGGTACTGTTGTGGACTTTACAGGTGCTGGATGTGTGTGCATGAGGTACACCCACAGGGGCTGTTGTGGTCATTTCTAATGCTGATGAAAGATAACTGCAGAACCAGAATGACCTCCCTTAGCTAGATGTCAGACAGCATGGACCATACAATCACAACTGAAAACAGGACCCTCTCCACAAAGGGAAAGTGTCCTGTCTGGTGGACCCCAGCCATAAACCAACTGTATGACAGATGAGGGTTACTAATGCAAGACAGAGCTACATCTCCAAAAGGGAAGACAGCTGTGATCAGCACTAGTAGAAAGCTACATTATCTCATAAAGACATGCAAGGTCAACTTGGGGACATAGATCACCAAAGACAATGAAGGTAACCACACTGCTTTCTTCAGTTATGTCAGACACCTGGTTGTGAACCCTCGGATATGCTCAGAGTTGGTACACAACAACATATATTCCAGTGACCTGACAGATATTGGCAACATTCCGGACAGCTTCAGTGCGATTTACCCTCCCTCACCCCCAAAACAAGATAGTTATCACTGCTGTATGTAACCTCACTGTCATCTTGGATGTCCATGTGAGAGCCACACTCAGCAAAGACAAGTACACAGCATCCATGGGACCTGCTGGTATCTCCAGTTGCATGCTATGTGAACTCCAGAAGGGGCTGGACCCATATATACAACTGCTATTTAACCTTAGTCTTGCTACAGGATATGTACCTGAACACTGGCATACGGCAACAGTGGTCCCAACTCCACAAAGGAGATGCCTCCACAGACCATGGCAACTACCACCACACAGGCTTAACCAGCCTTGTCTGCAAAGATATGGGAGGAGTCATGGAGCTCTTACACAGACACATTACTGACCTACGGACCCTTGTTCCCACCTAGTTCAGCTTTGTACAGGGCAGATCCTGCCTTTTGCACCTTTGCACCCGAAAAGTACCTACCATGAAGATCAGGGTTCTTCAACACATGTCATATGCTTCCAGAATAGAGGAAGTCCAGCTTTGTTCAGTGTCATACCGCATACTTACAGGTGACCTATGCCTGACATACAAGACCATGTCCAATCAGGATTTGGTGGACATGCTCCACTGCAAGCAATCCAAATCCACCAGAGCCATGAGAGCTGAGTATTTGAACCTCAGCACATACATGTATAGGACATGCTGGAGGGACAGAGTCATAACTCAGAGGCATCTCACACTCTAGCAGAGTATCCCAGTTCATGTTTGACAGAGTCCCTCACTGACTCTCTTCAGGAGACATCTGGACAACTGCATATGAGATGGAGGCACAGACTAGACAGAGACACAGTCATGTTATTCAATTACGTAAGGGGGTCATAATGTGTCACTACTAAGTCAGAGGCACAATATTCAGAATCTATTCTGTACACTTATTACCACTATAAGGGGTGGCAATAGCCACATCACTATGGCTAGGCTTATACATGCACTAGGGCAGATAGCCTAGTAGTACACTATGACACTATGAAACACCAGTGTATGTGTAGCTATTGTCAATCAAACAGTATGATGTGGCTTGGGGGGCTTGATATCTCCCTGTATTCCAACATTGTTTTGTCTGTTCCTTCTAGCATGTCTAGGGATCAGTTGCTAGTGTCCTCTCCTGCTCAGCTGGTGAACCTGGGAATATTGAGGCACTGTTACAGTTGCCTCATGTACACTGACAACCCTCTCCTTCTGCCATAAAACACACATACATGTGAGAGATGCAACTATATAGCCAAAGTGGAGGCTGAGCTCTCTCAACATAGGACTAGCAAGACCAGAGAGAGAGGGTGAAGGTAACCACACACACATCTTTAATCCAGTCTCACATGGCACTGTCACAACTTAAGATCATACACATAGACACACAGAGACACTCTCGGAGGCTCTGATCAGAAGTCTACCAGAATGGCAGTGGCCACCACAGCAGACACTCACACAACTGCCTCCACAGGGCACAGCACATGCAACACATTGACCACAGAGTCGGTGTGCCAAACAGTCACAGCCCTTAAGGCCAAACACAATGCCAGACACACTTGTCATAGGTGACTCCATAGTCAGACACACTGATGTCCCACTCACCAGATCAGGTACAGAGGAGGTCACAGTAAGCTGCCTATCGGGCACTGGAATCCACCACATAATGCAAGCACTCAGGTCACTAAACTCCAAGTACAGGTCTGACCCAGTCATAATCCATGCTGGTGTGAACGACCTGAGATGTACCTTCCTGGACTACATGGAAAGAGACATAGAGGATCCCTCTGATTATGTAGGCCAGGCAGGTATGACCCTGACCTTCGGCAGTATCCTACCTTCACCAAGTATGATGCCACATAAACAGAGACAAGATGATCAGCTGTAGTATTTTGCTTAGACTATGGTGTCATTCTAAGGGGTCCAATGTCTGTCTGCCTGGGATGACATGCTGGACAGGCCACGGTGATTTGCAAGGGACGGCTTGCACCTGTCACCCTGGGCTTCCGGATTTCAGATGATGCTCTTGCCACCCCATTGTGCCTATTTTATGCAAGATTCAGATTCTACACCTACCACCCTAGAACACAGTAAAGGAAAGACACTAAGGCTAGTGCTGCTCAATGCCCAAGGTCTCAACCTCAAGCTGCACACACTCTATGCCCTTCTCAGTATGTAGCACATTGATGTCTGTGCTGTGCCTGAAACCTAGTTCACAGCTTCTGACAGCACCCCGGCACTATCGGGTGTTACCTCATATCATGCATTCCGGCACCAGCATCCCGACAACACCAAGAAGGATGGTGGGTGTCCATATTCATCAAGGACACCCTCACCTCATGGTTGGTGGCAACACACGATGCATCGGAGACCATCCAGGTGCCAGTGACCGTAGGCAAGACTGCTCTGCAGTTTGTAGCATGTTACATGCCACCCGCTCAAACTCAGGTACCTCACACAGCTATCCTGCAAACACTGAAGGGGATAAATGTATCTCCAAACACCATCCTACTGGGTGATTCCAACTATCCACATATAGACTGGGATCACTAATCATGCCACAACACTCTAACACAAAGGTTCCAAGAGTTCATACACTGAAATGCCATGGAACAACTGGTCCCAATCCCCTCAAGTGGAGGCAACATACTAGAACACATCATCACGAACATGGGGTCACACTGTTCAACACCAGACGTATACCCATCATTGGTGAGATCAGATCATGGACTACTCTCAGTGGGAGTCCACATCCCACCCACACCCCAGATGGGAAAAGAAACGGTGAAGACCTTCTCAAATGCTAACTTCACATTTCTGAGGACTGGTGTGGTCTCTTTCAAGGCCCCCAGGCCAGCGGACACCATTACCCAAGCCACTGTATCACTTAGAAATGCCTTCTACCAGCACCTCCAGGACTGCATGGTTCAGGCAATCCCAAAAATAATGACTCTTTGTACCACAGGCAAGCATCCAGTCTGGTGGACCCTAGCCATAAACAAGCTGTACAACACAAGGAAGGAGCTACTATGAGATAGAGCGTAATCCGTAGGGGGGAAGACACCCCTGCTCATTGTGAGTAAAACACTGGGTTCCCCATACAATCATCCGAGGCATGTTTTGAGAGTAAACCCACTCAGGACTCCAGGGACAACCATGAGGCCTATTTTGCCTATGTTTGAAACCTGGGAGGAAACTCCCAGATATGCTCAGACTTAGTTCAGAATGATGTTGATATCACTGCACCTACAGACATTGGCAACATACTGGCTGACAGGTTCAGTGCAGATTTCTCCCCCCCCCAACTGGGGGGGTATGTACACCAGAGGATTGTAGCCCCCCAAACATCTCCACTGCTGGGGTGGGAACTGCTCAATCCAAGGCAGAAAACACTTTATCCATGGGACCAGATGGTGTCCCCAGTTGTGTGCTCCATGAACTCAATGAGTAATTACACCCGCAGTTAGGGCAGCTGTTTAATCTTAGCCTCATCTCAGGATATGTTCCCAAGGAGTGGCATACAGCAATGGTGGACCCACTTCACAAAGGAGGTGCCTCTACCAACCCCAGAAACTACCATCCCATCAGCTTGACAAGCCTGTTCTGCTAAGCTATGGAGAGGATCATAATGGGAATTCTAAATGAAGACATAGGGGACTTGCAGACATTGGATCCAATCCAGTTTGGCTTTGTCAAGGGCGGATCATGCCTTTTAAACTTGGTTGACTTTTTCAAAACACTCACCCAGGCCATTGACGTGGCAAGGCAGTCCACACAGCCTACCTTGACCTGGCAAAGGCTTTCGACACAATACCCCACTCAGGTATCATTGAAAACATCACCAGCTTAATTGTGAACCCATACATCACAGCATGGGTTGCAAACTGCCTAAGTGACGGAACACACAGGGTCAAAGTTGCTGGTGCCAGTTCACACTCCAGAGCTGTCACAAGTGGTGTCCCACAGGGCTCAGTCCTGGGCCCACATTTGTTCAGTATCTACTTTTCAGAAGTACGAGCAAACACAGGAGGATTATGGCTGACAAAGTTTGAAGATGACTGCAAACTGGGAAGCATAGTTGGAAACCCATATGACACAGACATCCTTCAGAAGGGTCTCATAGACACAGATAACTGGTGCCACAGCCATGGCCTTACATTAAACACTAAACAATGCATAGTCATACCCTTCAGGAAGAACAAGGTTACCACTACTTCCCATCTAGGTGGCAATCCTCTAAGCACAACGTAGGTTATCAGGGACCTGGGCACCCAGGTTGACAGTGACCTTTTGTTTGACACTCACATTGCCAGGGTAGTTTGGAAGGCCTTCTACATTGGCCACCTCATCATGCAGTGATTCACATCTAGATCAAGGGAGGTCATTGTTCCCTGTACTCATCACTCATCAGACCAATGATTGCATACAATGCCCCATTCAGATTGGATGGGCCCACAAATTCCTCGACAGCAGGTGAAAGGGTCTCAAACATATTTCTTATGCTGCCCGACTGAAGGAATTCCAGCTGTATTCAGTCGCTTACTGTCTGCTCAGAGGTGACCTGTGCCTGACATACAAGGCTATGTCCAACCCAGAATTAATGAACATGCTTCACCTCAAGACCTCTACATCCATCAGAACTACAAGGGCAGGAGACCTAAACCTCAACACAGATATTAATAGGATGTGCTGGAGGGACAGATTTATCACCCAGAGAGTCCATATGCTGTGGACCAACATCCTGGTACATGTGAGGCTGAGCACCTCACTGGCTTTGTTCAAGTGAGATCTTGACCAATGGATGGGAGATTGCAGGTATATCCCAGGGATAACCTCAGTATCACTGCTTGACAGAGGCACAGCAAAATAATGGGCATATTATCCATCAACTTGCAGGGGTGGCAGAAGCCACAAAACTCTGGGCTAGGCTTATTAATGCCCTAGGGCAGATAGCCTAGTATGAACCTATGGACATAGGCCTGGGGCAGTTCCTGCTATTAGGACAGTGGTCTGCAGCAGGTTATATAGTAGTAGTCGGTTTTAGCCATTGGTTTTTGACCATGGCTATTCCATGTTGCTTCTTGTTGTGGTACAAACATGGGTGTGTGGTTATCCATGCTATTTATTGCTAGTCACCCTCATTTTGTATCTTGTTCCATGTTTTTGCACATGTACATCACTGTATGACGTGCAGCTGTTTCCAGAGGGTCATATGCGTGGATATGGATGTTAGTTGGGGTCCTCAGGTGTGCATATTGTACATGATATTACATTACTTAACACATGGCATTCATGCCTCAGGTGGTGCTGCAGGGCCACCTCTGTCGGATACACATACTACACTCCCTGTACGTTTGGAAGCAGGTTGTGTCATGTTAGGCATCCCTGTTACTGTATGAGTGAGTCAGAGCGGGTATCAGTCCCAGTGTTCCTACTGACCAAGCGTATGTGCTATCGTCGCCTCTTTGCCAAGGCCAGGGCATACTGGGCACGCCTCCTTCTGCCTACTGGGACAAGGTCAGGTTGTTCCTCCTCCGAGTCACCCCTGCCTGTGGTGGCCTTGGCAATGGTGGGGGGATGTTTGGCCCAGCCCTGTGCTGGTCCTGCTGCAGCTGTTTCCGCAGGATCATATTATGTAGCATAGCACATATCATGATCATTTGGGTACATGTAGTTGGTGTGTACTGCAAAGCTCCACCAGATGTGTCCAGACACGGAACCGTGACTTGAGCAGCCCAAACACATGCTCTATGATATTACGTGTTTGTGCGTGTGCCTCATTATGGCGTTCCTGTTCAGGTGTGTGTGCATTTCTGATGGGTGTCATCAGCCACGGCTCAAGTGCATAACCTGCATCCCCACTAGGTGTCCGTGTGGGAAGTCCCCATTGGCAAATGATTGGTACAGCTTCGTCAGATGCCAGATGTGGGAATCGTGGTAGCTCCCAGGGCAGCCAGCACACACATTCATTATTATGCCCTGGGCATCACACACGACCTGGCAGTTGATGGAGGGGTATCCCTTGCGGTTAATGTAGGCTCTACCCGCTCACCGGCTGGTGCTTTGATGCGTATGTGCGTGCAGTCTATTGCACCCAGCACCTCAGGGTATCCCGCTATTTGCTGGAAGAGATGCATATTGCTGGCCACAACCTCACGGTCATTAGGGACATATATATGATCACTGACATGTGGTGACATGGCATCCAGGAACTGGTGCAGTACCCTGGAGGCTGATGCCTGTGATATCCCCATCATATCGCCAGTTGGTCTCTGGAAGGTACCTGTTGCTAGTATTCTTAGGCCAACACATACCTTGGTTTCCACTGGGATGGGTTCCCCTCTGTTGGTTCTGTGTGTGAGGCGTGGCCTGCACAGCTCAACAATCTGCTGCAGGAGCTCTCTGTCCACTCTATAGCGCTCTACTATCTCCAGCTCATGTAACCCATGGTAGGTGACCCTGGGCCTGTATACTCTTCTCCTTCTCCTCACTCTGGGTTGTCTGTCAGCATCTGCATTGTCACCACCCTCAGCAATTCGCCTATGCCTGACTATAATAGCTATGGCAGCCCCTAGCATTTCTGCTCTGAGTTCAGCTTTTTTCAGTTTTCAATTCTGATAGCTTAGTTTCTGGCAGTATCTGTTGTGAGAAACAGCCTGCACTGCTCCTTGCAGTGTTTTAAGTGCTGGGTTGGGCTTCTAGTCTGCCTGTGTAATTGCCTGCTTCTAATTGTTTCCACCAATTAACTCCAGTAGTATCCTCTGGCAGTTTACCTAGATTTTAGTTGTTTCCTGTTTCCTCTCTGTTTCCTGAGGGGGAGCACTGTGCACACCAGCTTAAACACGCTCACAGTCACTTAAACGCGCGCACACATCCTTACACGCACGCACACATCCTTACACGGTGTTAGCTAGGCTGATTCATGCTAAAACGTGCGCACACTGCCTTACACACGTGCACGCCCGCGCAAACCATTGTAAACAGTTTGCAACACGCTCCCACATGTTGAACCTGCCTTACACGCGCGCACACACGCGCATGCACGTATATCAAGAAACTTTGAGTGTAGGGATAGCGTACACCCTCAATTTCTTGACTTTCCTAGTGTTCTTTAGGGACACACCTCCCTCCTTGATGTCTGTCTGTCATCTGTTACCTTACATTGCCCTCCAATCTGGTACATTTATTACAACCCCCCCCCCCCGTGATGTCACCTACCTCTTACTCTGTTCCTCCCCCTTCTCTAACTCTTACACTACTCAGAAAGTGCTCATTACCTATGTGGCAGTGTGATTCAGTATTGTAACCCTCATTTACATAGGATTGCCTAGTAATGCTTAGTTACATGTCTTACACGGAGCTTCCCCCCCTTGAGAACCACTGAACGGAGGCCATATTGTTTTTGGTCTGCAAGTCCCTCCATTGACATTCAATGTAATACATAAATCCCACAATTGTGGGTTTATAAGCTTCGGTTTTCAGTTTTAGGTAGCGCACCCGTTTGCTGGTGTGCGCTGCAGTTAAACACAAAATCCCGTGAAAAAAAAAGTTATATAACTTATTTTTGCAACACTTTTTCATGCCAATGGCCACATATTTGGCCATTGGCATGCTTAATGAAACATATGCACCCTTTATTTGGAGCTGACATAGCTCCGTTTTATTTTGCAGAAATGTACTCAGTTGTCAGCTGAGTACATTTCTGCAGCTAACACGTCCATTACACGGACTGGTTTTGGCTTCGTGGATCGCTCAAATACCTCATTTGCATATCTTGGAGCTGCAAATGAGGTATTGAGCATTTCCACGCCCAGTCCATGTAAGAGACGTGTTAGCTGTCTCTTACATGGAGATTTGGGCTGTTCCTGAATCAGGAGGCTTACACGGAGGCTTACACTACTCTTGAACTCCGTGTAAGCCTTCCTGAATCTGGCCCACTATGTATCTCAGCAATATATACTCCACCTGATAATAAGATTTCAACAATATAAAACATTGTCCAATAGATATACCATCACATTCAACAAGAAACTAATATAATAGTTGACCTTATCATAGACTTAAAAGTTCATGAACTACCCACCCTCAGAATCAATTAATTTATGCAGCTCTACCTAGCTAATCACCTCCACCATTAGAACTGGTAACAACTCTTGACAGCCAACATTAGAAACACAATACAGACATTTGGATGTTTTCTATGTATACCGTAAGTGACCACCTTCCTATTTGTCTGGTGAGAAATTACTATAGCTGATCTACACAGATAATCTATAACCAAATATGTAACAACAATTTTGAATAAGGGTACCTTTATCAATATGTTAACCCATTTTAACTGTGACAGAATCTATGTCACTTGATGCTTCCATCACATTTCAGTGAAACCTTTATGATCATTTTTGACATTTTAAACCCAGTATCACCCAAAAAGTTTGTTGTTCCCTGCAACATGACTAATTAAGGAAATTAAACAACTCCTGCTTCAAAACGGCAATGCATATATGAGGTATAGAAATGGAACAGTAACAAACTTCATAATTTTAGGCACCTCAGAAGCACCACATTAAGACAGATGAGCAAACCTATTATACCAACTTCAAATATAAGCACCTTAAAAAATCCAAAACATTTCTGGTCTTCTATTAAAGTTATTACATTCTGGCCAACCTACTGCTACCACACCATCTTCTACTTGTAATGTCATAGGTTAAATAACCTCACAATTCAACTCATACTGTAGGCAGTACTCTCCCTGGTTGATAACACTTTGCATCTCTCACTCCCTCAGCCTCTCTTAACCAGTCACATTTATTCACTGTTGTCCTTGTTTCAACCTATATTAGAAGACAGTGGATGCTTAAACTAAGAGCAACATTTTTACTGCAAACCAACTTCTGAATAAATTAAAAATGGCTGTTGAAGCAAGTAGCTTTCCCAGTCACCATACTGAAAAACTGGTTCATATCCGAGGTATGCCCCATTCTTCTTAAATAAGCCTTAAATTATTCCACTACAAAAAGGTGGCATGCAAGCTGAGTTTACTGACTATGCACCTATTGTTATCTTATCTCCTCGGTCAAAAATTCTAGAATACAACCATGCACAAGATATGCAGCACCTTAATTCTAATAACTTCCTATCCAAAATAACCATCCTTGTCACCTTCAACAATATAATTAACCAACATAGGAATGACAACAACTACTCAGAGGCAATCTATGCCTGACGTACAAAGCCATGTTAAACCCAGAATTAATGGACATACTCCACCTCAAAAAATCCAAGTCCCTTAGAGCTACACGCTCCAGGGACCTAAACCTCAGCACAAAAATAAATAGGACATGCTGGAGGGACAGATTCATTTCCCAGAGGCTCCCCTCACTCTGGAATAGAATCCCAATTCATGTTGGACATAACCCCTCGCTCACCCTCTTCAAGCGAAATCTTGACGCGTGGATGGGAAATCGCAAATTCACCCCTAGGATCTCTTCTGTGTCCCTGCTATACAGAGGCACAGTAAACTAATCTTAAAATGGTACCTTCTGTGACCTACTTTACAGAGGCACAGTAGGCTAATCTAATAGGGAGGCGGAAGCCAAATACACTCTGGCTAGGCTTATAAATGTCTTAGGGCAGATAGCCTAGTATCTACCTATGAACCTATGAACCTTATACCTAGAATTTTTTTTTACAGAACTGCCTCACCCAATCCTCTCACTCATGACTCTAGAGCTATCTTACTAACAGACAGCAAGCAGTCAACGAAAAAAAAAAAAAATCTTCTCCTCCTTACCAGTCACTGTTGGTGTTTCACAATGATCAATAGTAGGCCCCCTTTTCTTCAACATTTTCATAAACTACCAATTGCTACCTACCTTGCTAGCATAGTTCAATATGCTGATGATTCAACCCTTATATGTGCAGCCCCATCCTTATCTGAATTTTAGGAGATAACCCAAAACACTGACTGCAATTGAAACACAGCTAAAACATTCCATTTTACTTTTAAATACCCCCAAAAAAGGAGACGTGTTCATTAATCTTCTCTTCACTCCAAAACAGTACTATAATGAAATACATTTGTTTGAAATGACCTTGCATAATAACACAAAAAATGAAATCTTAACACAAACCAAACCAGTGGGTTTCTTGGTTGACAACCTCAAACTTGGCTAACATATATTACCAGCCATTAACACACACTAGAAACGTCTCCCTCTATAAGGCCAAATGCTATCTTACTGACTCTAGAAGGCAAACACTGGCATCTACCTATCTCCTCCTATCTCAGCTACATGCTTTCCATATTCTTACAAACAGTGCACACACAAAGCTAAAGTTATCTCCTGTTACATTAAAGTTGTTGAATTTACTGCCATCGTTAAATATAGGACTCATCACTATAAGGCACTAAAAAGTAGCTTGAACTACACAGCCATTTAACTTTCAATTAATTACTGCACACAATGTTATACATTCACCAGAAAAATGTGCAGGGCTAAAAGGTACCCTGCGGTAATACTCCCCATGTAAAGACCATCATTTAGCCAACAGACTTATTACAATGAAGAACAGACCAAGAAATGTATT
This sequence comes from Protopterus annectens, assembly GCF_019279795.1. Classification (NCBI taxonomy): domain Eukaryota; kingdom Metazoa; phylum Chordata; order Ceratodontiformes; family Protopteridae; genus Protopterus; species Protopterus annectens. The sequence continues at coordinate 524,349,676 of NC_056743.1, forward strand.
CAAGTCCTTTTTGAAACAGCACATAACCATACTATTGTCTTTATTCCTTTGTTAGCACAATACTCCCTATCTATTTCAGTCTTGTTTCCCTATTCACAGTTAAACTACCTACCAGTTCTCCTTAATACCTCACCTAACGTAACTCCCACTTTTGCATTTATATGTCTTTTTGACTCCTCCCTCTTGCATTTCTATGTTTTTCTGACTTTCCAACTATAATTTAACTCACTCAGATCCTTCCACCACTGCCATATCAACCAGGCTAAATGTCAGTAATGTATTCTCTCACTATACTATGACCTGCACCTAATCAATGTACTTTTTTTTCCTTTCCAGCTCTTGCTTTATGACTTTACCTATCCTCTAAATTTGTATACTCCTTTCCATTTTAAATATCCAAATAGGTTTACTACAAATCTTCTCCCTCTGTTTTATAAGTTGTATCCAGTTTCAACATATTTCAAATATTTTATATGAGCTACGTACAAGCTTTATGTTTTATATTGTCCGATTTTAACATTATTGTAGAAAGACACCACTGATGTAATAACTTTTTATATAGATGCCTAAATAACTATTTTCCTGTAATGTACCTTTGCAAATAATTTGTTTTGTCATATGTACCTCAAATTGCTTTTCTCCACAAGCCTTCTCTGAAAATGGGTTTCACCCAATAGGACTTTCCCTCACAACAAAGACAAATAAATTCATAATAAACAAGTTTTGATTACTTGTAAATTAGCAAACCAAGATACATGAGACAAATTACAAGTAAAATGCTGTACTGAAAAGTATTATTGTAGTTTGCAATGAACAATCTTCAAATATTGTATCTTACAAATGTGTTACATTTCTTTTTCTGACAATACATTAAATTCCTTTGATTCTTCTGTATTAATTTGTTTGTATTATTAAAACTATATGCAGTTTCTAAGGTACAGATCATGCCTGAAAAGGAACAGTCTGCACAACTGGCTTACACTTGCATACGTAGCCATCTTAAAGCAGACCTAAGTTTTAGTTTTCATCTAGCTATTATGGTTTTCCATTTATGCTAAATCTTGGCTTCTGTTTTAAATATATAGATATGACATTAAGGCAGTGATAGCTTTATCTGCAACAAAATGCATGCATACATGTGCTTTCAAAAGTTAAGTATTTTAGAGCAGCACTACATGTTTTTGTCTTAATGGTAATAGCAGAATAAGGATACACATATACATTCAGCTTAGCTTTAAGGACGCGTGATGAACCCCCAAATTTTCCCTCGCTGACATACAAACTACTGCATTTAAAATCTACAGCACTGAGGGAAGTGAATACACAAAGTGAAATGCAATGTGCTGGAGATCTTAGTATTATTTCTACAGGCTCACATTCACATGAGCAATTACACTGAAAAAGCCAATTTATTAGATGTTTTGTCCTCTGCTTTGTGCTTTTTAGCAAGTTCTTTAATTCACACCCCGTCTTCTCAATAGCTGGGTATGTTAGGCTGGCAGTATTCACTGTCATTTACTTCTGGATTTTTCCATTGTAAACATCACAGTTTGGAACAGAGGCTGAATAATATTCCCTCTGCCTAGTAATGCTAGATTACAGTGAGAAAATGTCTGAACAACACATCATGTAATGACCTAGAGAAACAGAAAGGCATGAGGAAAAAAGAGAGAGAGAGCGCGTGCTAGGTCCACCATACCATCAATTTATAACACAGAGATATTATGCTGACTGAATGATTTATGTAAATGGATAAGGTAATGGTGTTTTGAAGTAGCATTATGCTGCTACAAAATGCTGAGTTGAAACTTGTGCATAAAACTTTAGCTTCTTACTGCAGTATACAAATAAGGAAATAAATTATCCAAGCAACCAATAAGCATTTAGCAACCCAGTAAGGATAGAAGATTTGAACTAATGACTTTCTCTTTCACATGCTTAGTGCTGTAATCACAGCACTGAATCTATTTCCCATGTTTCTAAGTTAAACTACTGCTAGAATGCTTGTAATCAGGTGTGACCCCTTCCACCCCACATTTCAACAAATCCTTTCCCTAATAGATTTCCTTGTGGTAGATTATGCATCTGTGTGTCTTAAATTCCTTTTCACTTAACAGGAACTGATTTTTTTGCAGCTGCACCAAAACCCAAAACAAAGCAGCTGCTTAAACGCGTACGCACTAACTGAAAGGAGACGTGTTCATTAATCTTTTTTGTACAATCTCTTAGGGACAGCTTCAAAGACAACAGCCATTTCAGTGGAAAACATTTTTTTACTTGAAATTAACCCCCTGACTGTCTTTTATGATGACAACAATATGACTCATTTCAAGTGTTTCTGTAGAACAATTCAGATGGGTTTATTTAAAACATATATTATAAACCATGGAATTAAAAAAAAAAGCAATGGGGTTTCATGTTCATGAGGTATTTTGTACACAAACACAAGGTTTATAACCCCATTATTAACAACTGTCACTGCTCTTGTTTGCCTTGTCAGTGCTTTTGTTAAAGCTGAAATTAATTTTGCTGCTGAAATGTTTAAATTTAAAGCCATCTTCAGATTTTGAAAGGTCAGTCTTCTAGCCAGACGCTCTCCATGGATATTTTACTAGCGCTCCAGTTGTCCTTTTGCTGAATACTATCTCTGTTCTTAAAATACAACTTCTGAGTACAAAAGTGTCACACTAATAGAGTATGCTGCAGTTCAAATTTTTGTATTATGAAGCTGCTTACTTCAGAAATAGAATTTTAGATATTATTGTGCTGTGAGTGTGAAAATGTTGCAGTTTGTGTCTCAGGAGTAAATTAAGCAAGCAAGTCAAATGCCCAGTTTTTACAATTCAAAGTTAAGAGGATCTGGTTCAGTGCTACAACATTGTAGAAATAAAATGACAAACAAACAACATTAAATATTCTTGTAGATGAAGTAATTTTCTATTTGTCAATCAAAATAAAAAAAAAGAAAAACACATTATTGTTTTAGCATACATCACTGTCTGTAAGAAAAAAAAGTTTCAATTTATTTCTAGGCACCCGATTGTTGCCTTTTAGTATTTAATGAACTGAAATACCGCAGAGTGAAATATTAGAAAGTTTCAGATGCATTACCACTGTCAGTTTACGAGGAAAAAAGTTATAGGCAACTTACTGTTGTGTACACTGGAAAAACTCAAAAAATATTTAAATTGTCATGCTTTTAACTGAAAAGCAATGAATATAACATAATGACTGTGCTAGTTTTCCCTTACTTGATATAAACTGTGTTTCCTAATGTCTGTATTTTCTGCAGTCAAAATGAATACAAATAGCCTTTGAAATATACAAACATGGATATTTACATAAAATACCACAAACAGGCATGTTCAGTCTCACATATTTATTTCATACCCAGAGAAGGCTGACTGCTTCTTGTTATTTTTGGTATACAGCCGATAATAGAATCAGGGAAAAACGCAGTAATACCACACCTTGAATTGGATAGGATGCAATAAAACCCTGGATATTTTCTATGAAAATGACATACAATTGCAGAGAAGGTCCCCCTACACCCCCCCCCCACTGTGGCCTCAGCAACTGCTGCAATAAATCAATAGGAAAATAGAGGCTGCCAGTTAGACTAAACAAGTGCATTTGCAAGCATTGCTAACCCTCATTAATC